>NC_041345.1:8849497-9149497 GCF_004354835.1 Perca flavescens | reverse complement strand
GTGTTTGATAAAATAATGTAAAACATAAAGAGTAAAGTGTCTTTATGAGAATATCTTTGATATGAGTTGAGGAGAACGGTGAAGACCTACTAACAAATCGTGGAACATTGCCTGTGGGCATGTCAACACTAACGAGAAGTTTGTTGGTTAGGAAACATTGTGTAAATAAGCAACCTTTGACTCTGTGCCAAGAAGCACTTGTTTTTTTGTCTGTAAAAGAATAATTTACGACAATAATCGTCACTACAAACATTTAACTTCCCCTGCAACAGTATACTTCTTTCATTGTCATATTATTACTGTAAGTTATTAAAACTTTTCACTGCTCACTTTTTTTGTGTCTCTGGTTAGGTTTGCGTTGCCGACTATTGCATAATGCTTTGACAGACGATGGTTTTGTCTTGCCAGTACACACAAGTCACTATTCCAGATTCAGGTACTTTCTGAGAAACCAAGAGAAACAGAGATTACACCTAACTTTCTTTTAACTGAATGGATAGGTGTTAGATTTTGGTTGAGCCTGCACCTTATGTTGGATGGTAAAGTTGACAGGCTCGGTGAGGTTGGTGGTGTTTATTGTTGGTATGGTTGCAGTAAAAACATCCGAGTACATCTCTGTTGTGTTTTCCATTTTAAAGTATTGATGACTAAGAAGACTCTCCATCCCATTCAGTGTCATAAAGGCAGGTAAAGGGTCAGCACTGGCATCTAAATTCTTCTTACCTCTGGAGGTTTTATTCCATCTATAATTTCTTGAATCCCTGTCAGTAATTTAGAAAATATTGTACATGAAGATCTTTACATTTTCATAAATCTTCATTTTCTTTAAACTCGACTTTGCTCACTTTGACAAATGAGACGCCCATCTCCCACACGATTGCAGTTGAACGGAAGAATCCATCAGGACAAGAACAACAGAAGGTCACCTGTACGTTAGTGCACACAGTTAGTTTACCACATAGACCAGGTGTCCCAGTGCACTCATCTATATCTGTAGCGGAAAAAGCATGCATTGGCCTATCTGTTATATGGGTCATTGGATACACATATATATCCAAACGGCAGAAGCACAGTGTACAGTACAAGAGCACGCATCTGTGCATGGGTTAGCAAAGCTGGCTATGATGTCTGGCTTGGCCAGCCCAGAACCAGTGAGGCAGGTGCAGGTGTAAGATCTGATGGAGTTTGTGCAGTTGTAATTTGGTCCACAGACAGTAGCTTATTTGATACACTCATCTACATCTGCAAATATACATAGGAAATATCATTAAAGTATATTTGATTCCATTTACATATGCTGCCTGTGATACTTCCTCTCAGCGCACTTTCCAATCCAAGCTCTTGATATAACATGCTGACATAATAGAACTCTGTGCCGCCTAGGTGCTACACCTGCCTTCTGTAACATTATGAACAATAATCCATGCACAGACGTTTGCAACTGTGGTGTCTGCAAATACCAACACAAATCTTGGTCTCGTTGGGTTCTTAGGCTGGTTGAGTTAGTGTGAATCCCAGTTGACATTCACACGTATAAGCTCCAGGCGTGTTGGTGCAAACAGATTCAGGACCGCAGAGAGTTGAGTTAAAACACTCATCAATATCTGACGAAAGGACAGTTACTGAAAGTGAAACTTTTCTCATTAAACTGTATCATCTCAGGTTCTGAAAAGCTGAAACATGAGGTTTTCTTTCCATATTCTAAGCTAAATGTGAATCTCCTATTATAATAAATTACAATATCTATCTTTTTTATATTTGCAACACCAACCATGAGTTTTGAACATTGGCATGCTGTCACAGCCTGTAGTTGTCTGACTTAAGATTTGTGTCTGTAGCCTATACCTCCCAAGCCTTTTGCTGGCATTGTAATATGACTAGTGTTGACAATTAGGTGCACTTTATTTGACCATGGTTTGTTCTATGTTGTTTTTAATGGATTATTTATTTATATTTTGTAGCCTTCAATGAATTATCAGTACCTGAGCTTAGTATATTTTTTAACTACTAAATGGCTCAATGAGGATCATCCCTTGCTCACTTAATATTACACTTGTATAGTATAGTATAGTATTGTATAGTATAGTATAGTACAGACCTTGGTAAAAATGGGTTGTTTCAGGTACAAGGTGGTAGCCTTTATGGCATTCGCACATGTAGCTTCCTGGGTTGTTGTCACAGGTCCCATCATCACCATAGATATTTTCAAGACATTCATTAATATCTATAGAGGAGCCATTAAAAGACCTGTATTAACCTGCAAATACATTTCATAACCTGCATTAATGTGACTTTATTGCAAATGATACCTGTGCATACATTGGAGTTTTCAGGTGGTAATGCTGGATCTGTTGCATTGAATCAGTGGTTAACATTGGTTAACAAGAGTTCCATCATTTTTAGGAAAGCCAGGGAAAGAAGTAGATGTGTCTACTGTGTCTAGATGAAATCTCGTTTGCACCATGTTCCACATACTGTATGTTCCGTTATGTTGGTGTATCCATCACAGAAATCTGCAAAGAACACAGACACATTGGCAATAAAGATGATTTATTGGTTATTTCACTTATTGTTAAAGATTTTTTTGTTGTTGTCTGGAGAGGTTGTCTGCCTTGAAAAGGATTTTGCTCAATGTTGTATAATTGTAATACATTTCAAGAAAACAAGGGATGCTGATCATCTCAAAATATGACTTAAAAAAACCTTCATTTTTCAAAATATGTAGCTTTAGAAGAAATTGAACACATCCCTTACAAAACCTCACTCCCTAGCTCAATTAATTGGAAATTCTCAAACATCTAAACAAAAAAAGGAATTCACTTACCCAGGAAAACTGACGAGGCACAGTAGTTCATCATGAAATGTCAAAGATGATTTGACTGTCTGAAGTCAAAATTGTAAAATCTACAAACGCCCAAACAATGTCTTCAAAAGGTTTAAAGCAAATGCAAAAAACACACACATGGTGTTGAAGGCCTCTTCAATTACAGGACAAAAGAAAAGTTAAGAGGAGAAGAGGGAAAGATGCAGTCACCAAACACCACTATTACATTATGGGTACCAGGACTTGCTAATACGACGGGCCGCGTCAGGAAGCTCTGTAGTGGCTTTAACAGCTGTCAGTTGCCACTCTGTAGCACGGAGCTCTGTAGCCAATGTCACGTGACCAGCCGTATGATATCATACGTTTTAGTGTGCACAACTTTTCGTACGATATCATACGAACCCGTTCATGAGAATATGTTGCTTTATAAGTATACAGTGAACAATTGCATATGAAGACATGCTTATTTTGTAAAATTTCATTAAAATGTCTTATGTTGACAGAAAAAAAAAAGAAGAAAAAAATAGGAATAGTCACTACTCACAACGTATGTTGTGTTGCTGTACGGGTGACTCATAGGTTTATATAGAATCCCCCAGGACAGATGGCCGCACTCACTTTCCAAATTAAGCCATAACACCCAGAAAAATAACCATATGCAGTCACAGTTGTTGGGGTCACAGACTCAGTTGTTAGGTAAGCAAATAGAATAAACAGTATGCCATGTGCCACCACGTCTGGTTGATACACAGCCTGCAATAACTGTCTCCACCAATCAAGCGCCAGCATTTGTCAAGAAGATACGCATCATTTTAGGAAAGCCAGGGAACTAAGTACATTATATTTGTAGTTTAGAACTAACAGCAGTACATTAGTTTCTATTTAGTGAGCACATTTAGTTAACTTCTGTGCAATCACATTTTAGTTTGTCTTCTGATAAGTTTGCCTTAATTTATTTTAATTCCTATTTTTTTGAGTCACCACTGCTGAGGGTGTTGCTGCTGGTTGCTGGAGGGACATCTCGTCAGGCCAGAACCCCCTATAGCGCGTTATTATGGAGTCCACATAACTTCTAGGCAAGTCCCGCCCTAAGAAGCAGCTCCATTGCTTGGGGTTAGGCATTGACCTCAAGTGGTTAAGGTTAGGATAGCCGATTGGTCAGGGGATAGGACCTGAACAAATTGGAATTATGTTACCTTGCATAAGCATGGACGCCTGGCCAATAGTGTGTGAATGCTATTGATGCCTAGAAGTTGCGTGGGTTCCATAATAACGCCCCTAAAGCAGTATGTATGCTCTTAAATACAGGAAGTCACCAATCAGGATGTACCAAGTGCCCGCTACATTATGGAGATTGGGATCTGTAGTTTATTTCTTTAGACTATATTATTTTATTGGTGCTTTTGTTTTGGTTAACTGCTAAAATATGTACAGTATACTTATACACTAATTGCCCTTTGTTGTTGTCTTTGTAATTTAGGTGGTCCTGTTTGTCTTTGTCTTTCTTTCAAAAATGGTCTGATCAGTTTATATAATATATAGTAAGCATACAGATTATATATAGTATGTTCCCCTTTGTCTTCGGAGTGTGGCATCAGTTTAGTCTGTTAGGTCTGTTCAGTCTGTTCATTTATTTAGTTAATGTTAAGTTAGCAAAGCCTGAGTGAAGATCTGTTTAGGTGACCTCTTTTACTGACTCCTCATGCCTGCCAGCTCAGTCCTTTGCAATAATGATCTGTAAACACTGTTAACAGTAGTTTTTTTTGTTTGGTTTCAGTATAATGATTTATTGTATAGATACATTCAAGAACACACCATATTTAAGCAGGACACTTAAGCCATTAAGTTTGCTCACAAAGATCAATGTAGTTTCAGTTTATTTCTGAAATTGTTTCCACACTATTCAAATAGCTGATGTAGGCTATATGATACCTACCTATCCTGTATGGGAAGACATGCGGTGTTAAAACATTGGCTTCATTTCAGTAACAACCTGGGAAAACTCAGTGGCAACAAAGATTTATTATATTATAAACCCCCAATAAAAAAGCACTTAAAACATACAGAAGACTTTACAAAACTACTAGGGATTGATTCATAGCACAGACCCAGAGCTTACATTTGTATGCTGCCTACTCTCTGTCTTGAAACTTTAAGACTGCCCACCATATCATAGTATGTTCACATGAATACAGAGCTATAAAAAGTTAAAAACAAGCAACTTTCATGCTATCCATAATGCCAGTTCCATGGGTAACAGATTAAACAGGATGGACGTAACATGACATTTTACTAGCTGTTGTATTAGAAAGTCCAAAATCTACAATACACATGTGTATAATTATGCACATAAGTTTGTGGATGATGACAAAAGATCAATATAACTAAACAGAAAAACTTGCATTGGACGAGGAGAATAATTGCAGTAATGATGACATCATGTTAATTTCAGATATTGTCAAAAGCTTTTTGTGTTGTCTCCAAGTGAACATCATGCATAGCCGAAAAGGACACAAGGAATAATAGTAGATATAGCACATAGACACAAATACACATATATATTTGGTTTGTCATCCCCAACCACAACAACAATGTATAACGACTAATGGTTCAAAGTGGATCAGGCTTGCTTTTCTCCTCTCTGTCTTGCGTTTCTCTTTTGTCATACTCATTCCATCACCATCAGCCTGTCTGCTATTCAGTTTTGTCCCAGTCCTCAGAGACCGACGGGGCATCTTTCTGTAGAAATACATGTTTCATATTATTTTTATACATTAATATAGGGGGCATGCAACATTACATACATCATAATTCCAGCAAGTAAACATTCTACAGATCAGTGAAACACAAGACTTTTTGAAGTGTAAATAACATAGATTCACATATATAGGCACACCTAGGATCACCCAGGATGATGTTTTGTCTGTACAGCATTCTATTTTGTGTCTTTGTCTTGAAAGACATATAAAAACTACAACAACACCTCAAAAAGAAAAAGGAAAGAGGTATACTGCAATAAATACAAACATTTCACAATTATTAAAGTGGTTACTGGTATTGTGCATTGTTGTTGTGTTAATAAAACTCACGACAGATCGTCCTTCATTGGGCTTATTTAAAGAACAGGTCAGCCATTTCACGTATTCATCTCTAACCTAGAAAATGTAATGAAATACAATCCATTTAGAGTTATGTGTTAATGCAACAATTGCTGTTATTGTTAGTAGTAGTGCTTTATGAATTAAAAATGTATCACAGAGTGTCATCTGCATTAAGAGTCTACCTCCTTGTTGAGCAGGCAGTGGACGATGTAGAGGAACGTGCCCTGCTGGGAGTTGAGAATTATAAAGAGGACCTTGAAGAAAAGGTTTGTCTGGTACAGGCCCAGAATCCAGGTACAGCCCAGTATGACAAACTGGGCCACGATCTTGAACAAAATCAACCTGTAAACAATGAGAATTTAATGAGTATTGATCTTAGGAATGTAGAACTCTTTAAACACACAAGGCTAACGCTCTATCAGCTGTCAAAATGAATATATGAGCGTATAAGTGTGGATGAAGCTAGAAAATCAAATTGTGTACCTGCACAAGACATGCATTCAAGTGGACTGTATGTTGAGTCTGTTATATATCTTTATACTGTATGTAGCCCACATTATGTATGAATAGATTTCTTCTGATTTTTCATTTCTATGTTAAGACAATCTTGAACACTCAAACCTGGTGTCTTTGGATTGAGAAACATCACTTTTCATGTTGACCAGGGTGGGTCTCAGACTCCATAGAGTAGCACAGAACAATATCCAATTAAGCTTAAAGAAAGAAAAGACACAGATGCTGAGCTGCGATAGAGCAGCATATTGCCAAAAAGGAAAGAAAAAACATTCATCCACAGATGGTAAAGACTACACTTCCTGGCCTAGCACTGCTTCACTTTTACATTGTCAGTTTTTCACAATCACAATGCAGTGTTCAGACAAAGTCCACCTTAATCTGCACTGAGTTAACACTTTTCAACCCCTCCCTTTTTTCGTGTCTCGCGTTGCCTGTTATTCCACAATCCTTTGTAAGCCAAATCACTCACGTCCTATAGAATAGGGGTGAGTTTCTGTTTGGATTGCACCACATTCAATTGGTCACCGTAAATTTAGCATGCAATAAGAGAGCTTCAAGAGAGACAACTTGCATTTTTGTCAAAAGTTAGTTAAAGTGGGGTGGCCAGGATAGCTCAATTGGTAGCGCAGGTGCACATATACAGAGGTTTATACCTCGATGCAGAAGGTCCAGGGTTTGAGTCCTATCTGGGATGATTTCCTGCATGTCTTCCCCCTCTCTCTCCCCCCTTTTCATTGCTTTCCTATCATATCATATCAAGGTGGAAATGCCCCAAAAAATAATCTTAAAAAAATAAATAAATAAAAAGGTAGTTAAAGTACATTGGCTAATATTGGTCCAGACGTGTTAAAATTACAGAACACACCAGACTGAGGTAATTGGATTTTTGTGTAAATAGATGGGATGCTGTTGCTAACGTGCAATATACTCACTCCAAGGATAACAATCACAGGGCCTGTTAAAGCCCAGTTGAAATTGCGCTGTCTAGAGAGCCAGCACCTGCAACAGAATCAAACAATTCTTTTAACCTAGATGCAAATCAGACATGCAGGAGAATATGAATGTATGTAATACTGTCCGTCCTACTCACGCATTCCCAGTAGCACCATATCCATCAGAATATATCAGTGCAGAAACACCCACAATCACAAATGGAACGCCGTAGCCAATCAGGTAGAGAAGTGGCCTGGGGAGGCCATCTCTCTGGATGACCTGCACCTTAGAGAGTCTCCGGACCAACAGGTGGAGCTGGAGCGCCTCCAGCAGCATCCACACAAAACTGGCTATAACTAAGAAGTGGAGAAGCCCCGCCATGACTTTGCAGGCCAGCTGTGAAGACACAAGAAGAAGATGAAGTAAACAAAAAAATGCTTCTGGAAATACCATCAGCAAAGAATGGTTCAGTTAGGTCACATTTAACACATGTGTATGAGGCCCCATTGAATGTTTTTTAAAGCAAAAACACAAATCCGAGTCTTAGTCTTACTCTACCTTTTGATCAACATATTTGTCATTCCACAGCAGCAGCAGCTGGGTGAAGAAGAGGTTGAGGCAGAGGTGAAGACGGGCTGTGTTGTTGATCTTGGGGTTCCAGCTACACAGGATGAAGGTGAAGATGGCCAAAGCTAAGAAGAACAGTCCGACAATCACACACATTCGGTTTAGCCAGTCTAAGAATGGATTATCTGGTGGAGGCTGAGAAGGCAGAATACACAAAGAGAAATACACACATAGGTTATGATTAGCCTGATCTTGGGTCTGCAACTATCTCTTCAAATGGGTACACACTAGAAGATTGTAAGGCTGGCAGATTTCTAAGTAGATTATTGTAGGCCCTACCGTATCATGGCCTCATTTGTCAAATCATGTGGTGTGAGTATAATAGTGCGTTCCATTTACCTCGGAACTCGGAAGCCGAAGCTGGGAATGACGTCACACCCGAGTTGAATGCATTCCATTTGCAAGTTGGATATTCATTGTTTTCCTTAGCTCTAACCCGGTTAGCCATTGTTAGCAATGCCAGTTTATAACAACGCATAACGCTGTTTTTTGTGCATACAAACAGCGTAACAACATGTTCACAGATAAAAGTTGGACAGTGCTGTGTGTACAACTGATTTAGTGAGACACAAATAAGACAAAAGTGCTTATAACTGTATGTTACTACAGCTTTCCCAACTGTTGATGCACGGAGCAGCCATGTTGGATTTGTAGCTCGTGGTACTCGGAGTTCTAATCTCGGAAATCCGAGGTCAGGTGGCGTTTCCGACTTGGACCTCGGAAAATCCGACTTCCGAGTACAAATGGAATGCACTATAATAAAACATCTGATGGACAAAAATCTTGGAAATCAGTTAGGATTTAATAGTCCTCAATTGTGTGACCTTAGCAACACACTTTTCCCATGTACTGTCCATAGAAATCGGATATACCTCCCCAATCTGCATGATGAGGGCAAATGTGGAAAGGTGGGAGCAGCTGCACACTGTGTAGTTTTCCTCAGAGAATGCAACCCAACAGCCCGCTACCGACCACTGCATCGCCTCTTCTTTGCTTTGCTCTTTCCAGTACACACAAGTCACTATTCCAGACTCAGGAACTTTCTGAGAAAACAAGAGAAAAAGAGATTACACTAAATGGTAGTTTCTTTTTTTGTGGATGGATAGGTGTTTGTGATTGTGATTTTGGTTGAGGCGGCACCTTATGTTGAATGGTAAAGTTGACAGGCTCGGTGAGGTTAGTGGTGTTTATTGTCGGTATTATTGCAGTAAAAACATCGGAATACATCTCTGTCATGTTCTCCGTTTTAAAGTATTGATGACTAAGAAGACTCTCCATCCCATTCAGTGTCATAAAGGCAGCTGCTGCAGAGCCTGGGAGTGTCCACATGATACAAGAATTAAACATCTATAAATGTTATAGTCATCATGTTCATTATAGTCTCTCTGTCTCACCATCGTTGGTGCTGGCTAGAGCCTGCAAGTTGATTTCCATGGTCTGTCCTTTGGCAGTAAGTGCAACATTGTTGTCATCACGATTCCCTGGGCCAATGGTATGTAGGCTCAAATCTTGCAAATGAAGGAAAATTAAAACAGGTATAGCTGATAATATGCACTGGGAATGTGTATGTAGCCCATCTAAACTAGGGGGAACCACTCTTACCCACTGTTGGAGTTTGCACTGCTATTCTGGTTTGGTTCTGAGTTTGTGGCACCATCGCAGCAATTAGACGGTCTGAGATGCCCAGGATTATACTGCCAGTCTCCCCATCCCCATCACTACTCATCTTGGTTGACATGGCACGTGGTCCAACACCTGACACTTCCTGCAAGAATTTAAGTCATTGTAATGAATGAATAAAAGGTCAACAAAAAGTCAAAGATAAAATATGATACAAAGGTGTAATTTTGTTAGGTTTTAAGTACCATAGATGCAGCAAAGCTGTTTGTCACTGTCTGCAAAGACACCAAGAAGGACAGTAAAAACAATGAGACAGAATGTAATTGCAAGCAATGTCCTGAGCACATCCCATTACATCTCCTCTTTAGACAGTCAGTGACTGTGTGATCTGTCTCTACACTTAAAACGGTAGGGTTTTATACATACCGCTGCTGGTAAGACGACGTCTGTGTTGTTCTGAAGTTGTTGATCCATATTGCCAAGGAAAGCTTTTTCTTTTGTCTGACCCTGCAATAAAAGTGTGTGTGAGTGTTTTTTTACTTCACTGTGATCTGGTGATTTGACATCTATGTGTTGACAGAAAGGTTTCATCTAAATTTGGCAACTGCTAAGTTCAACAGGCAGCACTGGCATCTAGATTACCTTCTACCAAGATCGTTAAACAATGCAGCTTTAATTGAGTGGAGTTGAGATAATTGTTTGAACATTATTATGCATAACATAAAATTGTCTTACCTCGAGGGGTTTTATTGCATCTAGAATATCTTGAATCCCTGTCAGTAATTTAGAAGAAAAAGAAATTACATGAAGTTTTTTACATTTTCATAAATCTTTTTGGGGTTTTTTAAACTTGACTTTGCTCACTTTGACAAAATGAGACGCCTATCGTCCACACGACTCCAGTTGAAGGGAAGAATCCATCAGGACAAGAACAATAGTATGTCCCCGGTAAGTTAGTGCACACAGTTAGTTTACCACATATACCAGGTGTCTCACTGCACTCATCTATATCTGTAGAGAGAAAAAAACACAGTTAAACACATAATAGAAAAAAATGTATGACAGTAAAATTACAGTAATAGTGATCACACACCTGTGCATGGGTTAGTAATGCTGGCTATCACGCCTGGGTTGTTCAGCCGAAAACCAGACAAGCAGATGCAGGTGTAAGATCCGTATGAGTTTGTGCAGTTGGCATCAGGACCACAGATGGTAGTATATATGACACACTCATCAACATCTGCCAAATACATGGTACACATATTAAAATAAACCAGCTAGAACCTAGACAGCTTTGTGTGTGTGAGACTCTTCACTCCTGCTCGAAGTTACAATTGTCGTTTTCCATCTGCTTCTAGATGCTGAAAAACATCTGAAATAAATATTGATTCAAATACCAATACAGATGTTGGTCTTGCTGGGCTCCTGGTCCGGTTTAGTCGGTGAAAATCCCAGTTGACATGCACAGGTATAATTTCCAGGTGTGTTGGTGCAAATAGATTCAGGGCCACAGATGGTGGAATTGAAACACTCATCAAT
This sequence comes from Perca flavescens, assembly GCF_004354835.1. NCBI lineage: Eukaryota > Metazoa > Chordata > Actinopteri > Perciformes > Percidae > Perca > Perca flavescens. The sequence goes on along the minus strand of NC_041345.1, from coordinate 9,138,337 downwards.
ATCTGAGAAAGGACAGTTAACACAGCTTGCAATAAATTGTTAAAATACAACAATAAATGGGTTAAAGTGATTTTACTCCAAAATAAAAACACTGAAGTATAAAAAAATACATTACTCAAATAATGTTAATGATCAGTATGAACCATGTTTCTCTTCCAGAATAAGGTGCCTATTCGAAATCCTTATTCTGTACCTGAGGAAATCAGGTACTTTGATTCTTGTTCTTGAATGAGACTGTAGATTCAATGAGACACTAACTGCTGTTATGGTGAGCATCTCAAGTAATGCTTTGCAATACATTAGTTTGTATTTTCTTGTTTTGCTGATAGTTTAAATGTTTTGGCAAACTTCTGGCTACATAAAATTTAGAACTGCATCTGACAAAAATAACTTGAGAATATGAGAAAAGGCTTTTGATTATCCTGTGATGACATTACCTTGGCAAAGAGGAGTTGCATCAAGCAAAAGCTGGTAACCTTTATGGCAGTTACACACAAAACTTCCTATGTTGTTGAGACAGGTCCCACCATCACCACAGACATTGTCAAGACACTCGTCAATATCTATAAAGAAAAAAAATCAACTGGAGTCTCGACTTCTATATCAGCCTGAAAAAAATAATGTCATTGCAGCTTGAGATTCACAGTAGACAGTAGACGGGCATATATATTTTAATGGTACCTTTGCAATTGTTGGTGGTGTTAGGTGGTGATACTGGATCTGTTGCCTTGAATCCATCCAGACAGGCACAGAGATATGATCCAGGGGTGTTGGTACAATTGGAGTATGGACCACAAATTCCTGCAGTCTCCTTGCACTCATCTATGTCTGACAAGAGGTGTCACAGACAGGAGTATAAAGGTGTATGTACTGTATATGCTCCCAAAAGGCAGATTGTGTGCATGAAACATATTGGTGTGCTTCCAGCAACAACAAAAAAGATAGTTACAGTCATTATAAATCACACAGTGATTTTCTACAGTCCAGATGAAACTCTGTGTACTTACCAACACAACCATATGACTCTGGAGTGGGTAGGTATCCTGAAGGGATTCTATATCCAGAAACACAAATACAGCCTCCATTACCTGAACACTCAGCAAGTGGTCCACAGGAGTCTGGGTTACATTCGTAATGATCTAAACAGAGATGACACACACACACACACACACACATACACACACACACACAGAAACAAGCATAAATATAATTGTGAAAAGATAAAAGTAGGTCCCTTTAACTGTAGTAAGTAGCACATCAGTGGAACATGTCTATATCAAAATATAAAGCAAATGATAACAATGAGTAATAATTCCTTACAAGTTGCAAAAACCAAACTGCCATGTGGGTGAGACGCTGGGTTGTATATGTAGAATCCTCCAGGACAGAGGACCACGCTGATTGTAATAGCATACCAATTCCAACCGCAGGGTCCACCATTAGTATATGCAGTGCCTGTTGCTGGAGTTAGAGATTCATTTGTTGGATATGAAAACCCAAAATAAACGCTGTAGGAGCTACCAGCACGATTGGTTTCAAGGCAGTTTGCTACAATTCTGTCTCCACCAATCCCTGTGAAGCGCAACCACTTTGAAGTAAGAAGTGTATCATCCTTTGGGAAGCCGGGCATTGACGTCGATGAAAACAAGTAGTTGCGCCATGTATCAGTTATATTCCTGTAACTATCACAAGAACCTGCATGGAACAGCAAAACATACGGTTTGTTAATGATGACAAACACAAATTATTTCACCTAAAACCAGAATCTGTATCTCATGTTTTCAAGTGAACGTCATTCATACCAGGAGGAAAAACACAATGGCCAAGGACAAAGAGGGAACCTATAAACCACAAAGATAAAGAAGAGTTATTGTTTCAATGACTTCTTTAAAGGTCACATAATCCAAACAAAATATTAAATAAAAATATTGTGTGAGATTTATATGCAAGCCTATTATAGAAATGAGCTCAATGTTGAATTGTTGCTCATGATTAAGGTATGTAAAAGCCTAAATTACTGTATAACAGCATTTGTTACAACATACCATACAATATAACTTGTTGTGGCTCATATATAGCCATACAATGTACAGTATTCTTTTTAAAACTTGATTGTATTTTATAACATTGTTGTATTTGGTTAAAACATAGAAATCACATATTGTCCATCACTCTGGATGCAGTTCTGAATCTGATTTAAAAGTAATTGTGCCAGCTCAATGGGTCATACTCAGTGAAAGTATACAATCTCTAAATGTTCTCTGGTCTAATTTAGAGTAATAAATAATTTTCACACTTTATTCACTAAATAAAACATGAATAACTCACCCAGGAGAAGTGCAAGGGCACAGCAGTTCATCATGGCAGATCAGACTCCACATAACATCAAACTACACTGTTAAAGCTATGTATACGCACATTTTGGAAATTTGCACATCATCCAAAAACTGTTTTTACAAGGTTTGGCACCAATGCAAAAACCAATGCAAATCACTTACGTGTGATGGAAAAGCTTAAGTGTAACACAGCTCGCATCAAGACACAAGGAGGGAGCCAAGCGCTGAGAGGCATACTGTAATACATTTACATTACTCTGGCCTTTTGTCCAGAATATGTATTAGTCCAAAGTTTTTTCAAGCCAGGTGTCCATGGTAAAAATGTTTTAGCTTCTTAATTCTGTGATTTTTAGTCTTATTTTAAATATATACATTTTTGTGGTTATTTTTGTCTTGTTTTTGTATTGTATTCAAATTATTATACGACAAAAGACATCATAAAGACTTACTTTTTTATTTTAGCCTATAAACTTGTCAAACCAAATCATAAACATAAAATGTAAAATTTGTGATCATGGAAATTCTTTCAAAACACAATGTTGTTGGGCTTCAGACTAACTGATCATGATTCTTTATCAAAGTCACCATTTCTCAGTGAGTGTAAATATGTCTGAACATGTATAAATATGTCCTAGTTTAAAGAGTGAAACTCCTCAGGAGAGAAAGCGTGCATCACCTGTCAAGTCAATTTGTCTTGTAAAACTGTAAAATGGTTGTGCATCTAGGCTGTATGTAAATAACTAACAAATCCCTGCAAATACAACTGGAGAAAATAGGACTGATGTTTTGAAGGCAGCAGCTTGCTTGCCCAGTACTGTCAATATCTAAATAATGCAGTAAGATCAAGGTTTAAACACAAAGAAGGAATGATATCAAATAGATAATGTCTTGAAAGCATTATTAAGAAAAGATCAATGGCTATCACCGTTGTGTAAATTATATTCAGAATGAACTAATTCATTAAATAAGCAGCAAAGTTTTATCACAAGCTACAGGATATTACCAAAAGACACAGAAAGGCAATCTGACAACATATTGAAAAGTAAACATGGGGAAATATATTTCAAACTGCTCATTTCAATTGTAAGTTATCGACAGGTATTTCTTGACATGAAGATTTTAAAGTCTGACAAACATTTCTAAAGAGATGTATATTTTGAGAATTTGATAATACAGGCTACACTTTGTTTTCAAAAGACCTCAATTTGCATGGAAGTGCAGGTGTACAGAATAATAGAAACAGCATTGTCTTATCTTTAGATTGTTTCATTTTATTTATTCTTTTTGTACTACCTTGATGTTAGGTGGAGATGACCTTTGACTTGTATATTTACAATCATGAGTGTTCACTGCCCTCTAGAGGTTACAGTGAAGAACTGCAGCACTACAAATAAATTAAAGGTCCCATGACATGCTGCTCTTTGGATGCTTTTATATAGACCTTAGTGGTCCCCTAATACTGTATCTGAAGTCTCTTTCCCGAAATTCACCCTTGGTGCAGAATTACAGGCAGTAGAGCCAGTCCCACAATGAGCTTTCCTTAGGATGTGCCATTTCTGTGTCTGTAGCTATTGAGGTGGAGAGAGGGGGGGCAAGGTGGAGGGTGGGGGTGTGGCCTTGACCAACTGCCACTTTGCTCGTTTGAAAGTCATGATGTCTCTCTCTCATGGGTGGGCCAAATTCTCTGTGCGGGCAAAGCAGAGAAAGGGGAGGTAACCTTGCTCCTTATGACCTCATAAGGAGCAAGGTTCAATTGGCCCATCTGAGCTTTCATTTTCTCAAAAGCAGAGCAGGATACCCAGGGCTCGGTTTACACCTATTGCCATTTCTAGCCAATGGGGGACCATAGGCAGGCTGGGGGAACTCATATTAATGTTATAAAACCTCATAAAGTGAAATTTTCCTGCAATGGGACCTTTAAGTGTTAAAGTAATATCAGTACAATCAATATGAATTTAAATACATACAACTCAGTATTAGTGTGATAATACCATAGACTGTAAATATTAATGGACAGAGCATCCGGTTCGGCTGTGTGATGCAAATGCGGAAGTGCCTGCATTCTATTTATAGACTGTAACAGTCTATGGACAATAAGAGGATTAGGGCCATATGTGAAAAAAAGTTAGAATTCTGTGAATAAAGTTTGGAAGAAAAATAAAATTCAGAATTCTTATTTTAATCTCAGAATTCTGACTTAAAAAAATATTAAGCAAAACAATTTCAGTTGTTGTGACTTGAGTCTGCCTTGACACTGTGGTAGACTTGAACTGAGTGAGCTTAGATTCATAAGTGTGTACTGCCCTCCGGTGGTCATAGTTATGTTATTGATTGCTCGCCTACTTCCATGATTGGAGGGGAGACTAACAAAGAACTGCTAAGATGCACACATAGACATAAACATGTATGGACATGCAGCTAAAGTTATCTTTAAAGGTGCAGTAGGTAAGACTTATAAATCTAACTTTCTGTCGTATTTGCTGAAACTAACCCTATTTTCCAGTAGAACTACATGAAGCAGGTCATTTAAAAATAAATCTGGCTCCTCTGGCTTTAGCAGAAAGGGGGGAGGGACTGAGAAGTTGTCGACTTCGCAATACTACCTACAGCGCCTTTAACCTAGCTGTAAGCTAACGTCAATTCAAACTTGTTACGTTCTCTAATACTTAAATTGTGTTGACGTGTATTGACGTTAGTCTACAAATTTTATGGCCACTGGAGGACAGTAAAACACTCACGAGTCATGATTAATAATGAGTCTGCCTTGACGCTATAGGCTATATGGATGAAGATCAAGAGGTGCTTCTAATGTTGCTTAAATTGCCTCCTCGACTCCTCCACTTGTCTTTCTTCCTCGCGTCTTAGTCCCTCCCACCGAGGAGGCACGAGAGAGAAAATCATCGGAGGAGAGAGGCAACGAGCAAATTTGTTTTTAGAGGGAGGAGACGTTCTTTCCTCTGAAGCGTCACAGGAATTCATTAGCTGTTTGGATGGAGAACTACAACTCCTTCAACTGCACAGCTTCCGGGAAGGCTGCTCTCGTGTATCCTCGCCTATAGCTCCTCCATACTCGCTCCTCAAACCTCGGGGCAGAAATAAGAGCTTAGAGACGGCCTTTACCGAGGGACCAAGGGACAGAACAACTTCCGGTTCAGCCGAGGACCAAGGAGCTATCAAATAAGGGCCATGAGATGCAGCTAGACATATAGTCTTGATGGAAATGGCTATGGAATCATACGTTTAATGCCCTCCTGTGGTCACAGAGGCCTGCTACAAGCTAAATTCATAAAATCAGCTTCAGTGGAAAAAAGGCAACATTCTAAAATTTCCAGTGATACATTTAAAAATGAAGTGACCAAACTGAGGCACTCACTCTAATAAAAACAGAAAAGTAAAATTAGCATAGTAGCAAGGTGCTAAAAAGTGGTTTCAGCTGCTTCAATCTGTGACCCTCTTATTGCATGTCATAGCAGTTTCTCCGAAGTCCCTTTCCTCCTCACCTCTATTTAGTTAAGTCGGGTAAGGTAGGATGGCATGAGACAGTGGGATGTCTTCAGGCTGCAGCCATACACTCTTGATTTAGTTTTACCAAAATCAACATGTGTGCATTTATATCCACGAGTGGGTTCCCCTCTTGTGGTCCATCGAGTACCTACAACTGTACACCTCGTATAAAGCTAGAAACATTGCAGTGTCACTTTCGGGTGTAGTTACGCAATCTGTCCACCGGATGTCAGCATATGGTTCCTTTATGAACAATGTCAGCAACCGTCAACTCCATTAGTTATGGTTATTTTAGTGTAGTGCAGGGCTTTTCAATTAGAAATGGTGGGGCCACACATTTTCAGTAGCCAGCACATTATGACAAATTTTAACTATCACAAGAAAGTAATGAAAAAACAACATTGTTCCCCTTTTAAATGTGGTCACATCTGAATGCACATTGAAAAGTGCACAAAAAACTGAAAAGAATGCATTTTAACAGACATTTTAAGTAGCAGGCAGCATTATGATTTTAATGCTTTTTATTGAGTTTATGTGTGAAAAGCTTGACTTGCTGTGGCTCTCTCTCGGCCTGTAGCCTACATGACTGCACCATCTTACAGCTCTGTAAGATTCAATACAATTCTGCACTTTTGCAGCCCTCTCCTGTGATCCCTCGAGCATAAAAGTTTTCGGAACAACCGGTGTTTCTCACTGTGCAGCCTCCGTATATTGTAATATTTAAATAGTGCAACACATAATTGCAAGCTAAACACATCTGTTTGACTTTTGGATTTGGAAGTATTTTTCAGTCCAAGCCATTGACTGTATTATAGTCTATGGTCCAAGCAGGGTTAAACTAATGGTTTTCATTGTCAATTTTGCTTCAGGGTTGAAAAAGACGTGTTTTTTTGTTTTTTTTGAGGTTATACCCACTGTTTTATGGGTGGTTATACCACAGGACTCCTGCTGTTTTCTTACCATTAGGCTAAATTTTTGTGTTACATTCTCATGGCCTACTGCAGGCTAGGCCAAAGACCCGCTACTACTGTGGGAATTTCTGTAAGACGGTAGGCTCATTAAAACATGTTTTTCTCGTTTTTTCTGCTTTTCTGGTTGGGACTGTTAAGACCCGGGCTGGGCCACTTGGGGGTGAATTGCTTCCGGGCCGGTGTGGCCCATGGGCCGCCATTTGAATCAGCCTGGTGTAATGGCATTAGCCTCAGTGGCCTTTAATAAGCAGGGTCTTGGGCTTGGTTTCTCTTATTTGTTGAAATAATCAATTTCACTACTTGGTTTCTGTTCACTTTAAGATGATCTGCCATTGTTATTAAGGATGCAGTCAATCCTTATGCCTATACTGTTTAGACTAGGTGGTGATGGCGCAGTGGATTTGACACGTGCCTTAGGTGTGGAAGATCTGCGTTCAATTCCCACTGCAATACATCAACCATGTCCCTGAGCAAGACACTTAACCATAGTTGCTCCAGAGGCATCTGGCCTTTGACATACAGTGTTGGAGAGTAACGGAATACATGTAACGGCGTTACGTATTCAGAATACAAATTATGAGTAACTGTATTCCGTTACAGTTACAATTTAAATAGTTGGTATTTAGAATACAGCTACATTGTTAAAAAAAATTAAAAAATTAAAAAAATTAAAAAAATTAGGTTATGTGGCTATCACTTCCGGGGGCATGGCACGCCATATTCATACAACCTACCAGTGAACTGAGATGGAAAGTACAATGACGTAGGGTTCTGAGGTAAATAATTTTAAGGTTATAAAAAAAACTGATGCATGGTTTGTAATTGTTATATATTGTTTATGACATATAATGGTGAAATAGAATTTATAAAAAATTACCTTAATATCAATCTTCTTCTTTTTTTAATTGTATGCAATTTTGACGCGGTCCCAGTTTACTTTGTTATTGGCAAACTGGGACAGCCATTTAAGTCATTCTAATGGGGAAATTGAGTTCTAAATGTATTTTGTCCCTCACAAATTTAGCTAGCTAGCTAGATATTTCAACATTTTTTTCTAGGCCACTGGAGCCTGAACAGCAGGAGTCGCCAGAGATCCCTGATTGGATTCGGGGAAGTGGCTGTTAGGGATAAACTGATAAAGGGGAAGGAGAGGTGTTTGTTCCCCTTGCTGATGCTGCCAGAAGTAGAAAAAATGTCTTCAGCACACTTATCACTATTCCAAAAAAAGATAGAGGCCGGACAAGAAAGAGGTCCAAACCCTCAAGCTTACTACCTAACAAGTGATGAACATTTTTCATACATTGTCTAAAAAACAACCAAAAAACAAAGCCTGCCTAAAAATAGAATAAACAAAAACAAGGAAGAAGGAGGGTACAAGCTCAGATGGCCGTGACATTTCCAATATTTGCAAATGAGGACAAAATCTGCTGTATCTGCACCCATACATCCAAAAATGCTATTATATAATCCCATATTCAAACTGTTTAATAGAGCATGTGCCTTGGAAACAAGTTTTGTCTTTGCCTTTCAAATATGTGCTTAGGCCTGCTAATAAAGTGAGAGAAGATTCTACCCAGTAAAGTGTAAAAAAGCCTACTTAAGACGTATAAACCAAATATTCATCTGTCAGATGAAAATAGTTCCCATTTGTTTTGAAAATGTTCAGAGAAATTCTGATTAGATGTCCTTGAGTTTATCCAAACTTATTTTATTACAGATTTCTCTTTTTCTTCGTTTTAAGGATGCTTTCTTTTGGGTGGTGGAGTTTAAGACGGACAAGGAAGAAATGTAGACTATTTTATAATAAATCTATCTTAATAAAATAATCTTTATTTCAGCTTTCTAAATATCACATCCACAAATATAAGTCTGGGGGCTCTAAACCCTTCTTTACTGTGTTTAAAAGTGTGAAGTCAATTAATATTTGGACTCAAACTGTAAACTCGGAAGGCTGGGCATATGCCCAGCCTTCCGAGTTTACAGTTGTTTGTGACCTCACATGACTGGATGTTGGAACTCTTCCAACTGTTGTTGATGCAATGGATTAGCCTTGCTGGACTGTGTAGACTCCCTGGCGTATGATCTGTTTATTTATTTAATTTGTTTTTGTGTGGATGTGTCTTTGTTTGTATGTAGCCTCCCTGCAAATGTTCTCAGTGCATTTATTGGGGAAAAAAAGTTAATTAAGTAATTACTTTCATATAGAATAGATCACTAGCTACATTGTTATGAAATTGGCATCTTCATTGCTATAGTGTTCACAATTAAGGTGTTTTTCCTGTGGTACAGACTTTCTTTAACTGTCTATGGGGTACAGAGCCCCTATGAGCTAAACAAAGAAAGGATGGATGGAGATGGCTACCAGGAACCAACATTTTCTAGTCTACGTTTCCTGTCGCCTATTTATAAGACCGGGACAAGTACAATAGAAGTACCTACGCGCGTACCGGGTAAACCAGATGCAGATATTATGTGTTTAATGTCTTGATTTATTTATATGCTGGTCCCTTTCATTTCACATATACACGCCACGTGAGTTTGAAGCTGTAGTATATGGTTAACGTTAGCACTCGCCAATAGACCGCAGCTAACACGGCATGCTAAGCGTGTTGATGCTGTTTATAATAGCATCAGGTGCTAACGTTAACGGTTAACGTTACAGAACCTTTAGAAAAACTACCGCTCGGTGTGGGACGTTATCAAGTTTTGTGTTGCGTTTTACTTTTGTATTATTAATGTGACGCTGGCTAACCCTAATGGGGATTACGTTTAATTAGTCGTGGTCGGCTCGCTCAGTGTAACTCACAAACACTTCCACTTGTCAACAAAATAGTGATGAATAAGCGCTGCGGCCACTTTGCTTTTGATTTACATTGTAACCTGCTTAATTTACGAAACTCTTCTTTTTAGTAGTGTACCCAACTAGCCTGAAGCAGCTGCTGTTGTGTAGTAAATCCAGAGAGACGACCAACCATGACTTCTCTGGTAAGTTTTCACTCTCCTCTAAAGTGCAAATGAACACAGAATCTCACTTTTAGTCTCATCATGGCGTGTTCACTGCTGTTATCTCATAACAAGCTAACTTGTAGGTAGCTGTATGTGCATAGCCTTCATGGTAGGGCTGGGCAATATATCAATATTATATCGATATCCTGATAAGAGACTAGATATCGTCTTAGATTTTGGATATCGTAATATCGTGATATGACATAAGTGGTGTCTTTTCCTGGTCTTAAAGGCTGCATTACAGTAAAGTGATGCACTTTTCTTAACTCACCAGACTGTTCTTGCTGTTCTATTATTTGCCTTTTCCCCACTTAGACATTATATCCACATTACTGATGATCTAAAATTTAAGTGTGAAGATATTTTGTTAGAGCACCATTTGTCAACCCTATAATATCACCGCAATATCGATATCGAGGTATTTGGTCAAGAATATCGTGATATCTGATTTTCTCCATATCGCCCAGCCCTAATTCATTGTCTTTTATTATTATTAACGTTGTTTCAGTTTAAAGCATGATTACATGATCTGTTGGGTACTGCTACTGCATACCATATCATTCAAATTTCATTACAGATGGAATAAAACAAATTGCTGCTGACACAATGCCCTCTAAAATAAAACCTGACTGTTTGCTTTACAGGGGGGCAGCAGTTCCTCAGCCACAGAATACACAGTGCGAGTCCCCAAGTGAGTAACATGGATGCTGAAATTTGCCTTTACAAGTAGAAATTGATTTATTGGACTGCTTTATTCATTACTTATACTGTAGGTGTTAATAGGTATGTAGTTGTGTATCTGCATTTGCATTTAATTAGCTATGATCTGGCAACTTTTCCCGTGACCCTCAATAGCAGGTTAAGATAATTACTATTTGTTTGCATTTCTGGTTGTCTGTCCCATAGAAACACCAGTAAGAAGTACAACATCATGGCTTTCAATTCAGGAGACCGAGTCAACTGTTCAACTTGGACACAGGTGGGTATCATGTCAGGATTTGAAGATACATGACAGTTTTAGCAGCACTCCCTGCTAGGTGGGGCACAGAGTCAGTACTGGGAGAGAAATGACGAGCAGTGTAACGCCGGCTACACACTGGATTTTTCTATGTCTTTGCACACCGGTGCAATATTTGAAAATCGATAATTATTATAATTTTTTAAAATGACATTTATATCTGCATTATGTCAAAACCTTGAGACTTTCAAACATCAAAATGTCATTTATTAATATGTATTTGTATCAAAATGACATATAAACATCTTTTCCTATTCTATTTTGCCTGGAAACACTTCCTACACGCTTGCGTGTCCTGTGAAAAATAGGCGTTGGTTCTATTTCTAGCACACATGCGTTTTCGGCGCGCCTGAGACGTGCGTGTCACGCTGGCAGTGTGCAAGCTTTAACCTGCTAACATGGGTGCTGAAATAAAAATGGACATGCCACGCAGCTGACACGCTCACGCCACGCAGCCAGTGTGTAGCTGCCTAATTACCCTAGAAAGAACACATAGGGGAGATACAAGAATACAGATGTTCTGAAATCTAAGATGAGTAACTTAAATTAGCAGCCATATTACCATCTTTCAGTTTTACAGTTCTAAACCTCTCCCTCCCCAGGCTCGTATGGAAAGAGACATGAGTGCTCGGCGGATATATGGGGAGGAAGAGTCAGCGGAAGGCGCGGCTGGCAGTGAGTTTGGCAAAAAGCAGCGTGAGGAAGCACGGCGGAAGAAGTATGGTATTGTGACACGTGAGTTCAAAGTGGAGGACCAGCCCTGGATTCTTAAGGTCAACGGCAAGGCCGGCAAGAGGTGGGCAGAAAAACTCTTTACTTTCCCTTCTGATTCCCTCTCATTTTAACCAACATATCTCTCTTTGAACCTGTTAGGTCCGGAGGAACGCACACATATTAAGTAGCTGAAACTGACATGTTTTTGTATACAAGCTATTAATTGCACAAATCTCTCAGCCAACTACTTGGAATCTTTAAAAAGTTATGTTTTAAAAGCCCTTGCATGGCTAAAATGTGTTCTTTGTAACTTTTTTTTAAAGTCCGTTCACAATACCTACATTTATAATAAAAAATAATTATGTTGTCAAATTATCTCCATGAGACTGTATATGCAGGCCTAGTCTGGCATTGCCAGACCTTACTCCACAGCGCTGCATATGAGGGTCTGGCTAGTCCACACTGCATTCCTGGATTGGAGAAAAACGTGCCTTGGTTTATTGGCATTTCTTTAAACCAATCACAATCGTCCTGGGCTGGCTAAGCGCCGGGCCTCGGTGTTGCTGCCAAATAGCCTCGTAAAGGAACTTGTTTTGATGGAACGTGTGTATTCAGAAGAAGTTTTTGTCATGCAACAGAGAACTCAGATTGGACAGATAGTCTAGCTAGCTGTCTGGATTTACCCTGCAGAGATGTGAGGAGCAGTTAACCATAGTCCTCAAAAAATCCACCAGAGTTTAAAATTCCAACACAAAGACAGCGTTAGGTAACGGACATCGGGCTGAAAAGAAGGACATAACGGCGGAATTTCCAGTGGGCAAGGGAGCAATCCCAGAAGTGGAAGGTCGTGGATATAGACTAATGCAGGCCTGACGGGAGATCCCTACAGTTAACAATACAGCTATTCTCTCCCTCGGTCTGTGTACAGGTTCAAAGGTCTGAAGAAGGGTGGTGTTACAGAAAATGCATCCTACTACATCTTTACACAGTGTCCCGATGGAGCCTTTGAGGCTTTCCCTGTCCACGGCTGGTACAACTTTACACCGCAGGCCAAGCACCGAACTCTCACTGCTGAGGAGGCTGAGGAGGAGTGGGGCAGGTAAGAGAGAGGAGGAACAGGGAGGGATGGTTGTATGTAGTAAAGAAGAAAATATATATATACAACTGGTGCAAGTTTGTCAAACACTTAGTCCGTCCATTTACCGTGGAATTTGAAAGCCGGAGCTGGGAACGACGTTGCACCCGAGTTGAATGTGCTCCATTTACAAGTCAGATTCTTGTTTGATTGTGGGGTTAGCTCTAGCCAAGTTAGCCATTGTTAGCCATACCAGTTGATAACGACGCATTACGCTATTAAGCTTTTTTGTGCATACAAACAGCGTAACAACATGTCCACAGATAGAAGTTGGACAGGACTGTGTGTATGACTGATTTAGTGAGACACCAGTAAGACAAAAGTGCTTCTATAACTCTGTGTTACTACAGCTTTCACTGTTGATGCATCTGTGTTGGATTCCGAGCTCGGGGTACTCTGAGGTTGTCCGAGTTCCGAGCTCGGCAATCCGAGGTCAGGGGGCGTGTTTCCGACTTTGACCTCGGAAAATCCGATTTCCGAGTACAAATGGAACGCTCTATGAATATCAGAATTTCCGCTTGTTTTACAGAAGAAACAAGGTGGTGAATCACTTCAGCATCATGCTTCAGAGACGTTTCCGGGAGCAGGAGCGCGGTGGCGATGATGATGATGACGAGAACGAGAAGTCGGGGAAGAAGAAAAAGAAGGGGGGTGGGAGAGGGGCCGACCTGCGCATTCACGACCTGGAAGAGGACCTGGAGATGAGCAGCGATGACAGTGACAGCAGTATGGGGGACGGTAAGAAGAAAGAAACGGGATGGGATTCAAGACAGCCACTAAAAACAGGATTTTCAGTATTCAGTGTTCTTTTATTCTGCCATACCTTATCCACATTTCCCTTCCCACGGTCATTGTGTGGTTTTCTTTTTTTTCCACCCCCTTGACAGATGCAGAGGGCAAGACAAAGGCGAAAAAAGCCACAGGCAAAGGAAAAGCCAAGAAGAAGAGAAAGAGCAGTGACAAAGAGGCCTTGGAGGACAGCGATGATGGTGACTATGAGGGTCTAGAGGTGGATTACATGTCCGATGAAAGCAGGTCAGATCCATCGCGTTGTGGCACACAAACAATATCAATGTTTTTGCTGGTTGTGTTTCTTCTTTTACTAGCGTATACTTCTGTTTTTCAAAAGTAATTCAGATGAAGAGCTCGAAAAGGGAAAGCCCAGCAAAGGAGAGCACCACCCCAAAGGTCAGACCTCGTGCCGTTGAACACTACCGATCTATTAATTATTGAATATAGAAAAGAAGATGGCGATGTAGAGCTGGGCAATATGTTGATATTGTGATATGAGACTAGATATCGTCTTAGATTTTGGATATCATCATATCGTGATATGGCATAAGTGTTGTCTTTTCCTGGTTTTAAAGGCTGCATTACAGTAAAGTGATGTAATGTTATGAACTCACTTGACTGTTCTATTATTTGACTTTACCCATTTATTCATTATATCCACATTACTGATGATTATTTATCAAAAATCTCATTGTGGAACTATTTTGTGAAAACAACAATAGTCAACACTACAGTATCGTTGCGGTAGCGATATCGAGGTATTTAGTCAAAAATATCGTGATATTTGATTTTCTACATATCGCCCAGCCCTACGGCGATGACTTAATGCATGTTGAATGTACACACTAAAACGTAGAGCTTGATCACTGGACTATAAGTTTGGCTGGTAGGGATTTCATGTGTATACTGAGAATCTTCACTCAATGTACTTAAATTGTCAGCAAACATGTATTTTAGTGCATTTCAGTGTTTTTGGCCCATTGGCTTTACTGGATGAATGATTGGTATTGAGACCGGTTTCCTTCCAAATGGTTGTCCTGTATAGGGATCGATGAGGCGTCTGAAAGCGAGGAAGAGAGTGAGGAGGAGAAACAGAATGAAGAGGAAGCAAAAGAGGAGGAGGAAGAAGAGGAAGGAAAGAAAACCCCGGTCCAAACAGAAAAGAAGAAGAAAAAAGGTACAGACTTCACAGAGACGGATGAGGGTTTGACTAAAAGCATACTTTACGGAGGTCTCCATCATTTTTAACAACACTGCTTCTGCTTGATGCATGAAGACGAGTCACGTTATGTTGAGTCGTATGGTCTTGTGTGTCGCAGACAGCAGCGGCGAGTCGGAAAGCTCCGACGACAGTGACATCGAGGGAGAGACGGCCTCCGCTCTGTTCTTGGTACCATTTTTTGTTTTTGCGTCATCACTTTCAACATGATGATCAGTTACTAAGAGTCAATAATCACGATCACAGTTCTAGTAAAATGATAAATATGTTCAATTACTGTGACAGCAAATTCTGTTCACCAGCAGATGTCTTACTTACTAATTTTGGGGGTGAATGTAAATGGTTCTATATTTACATATTTGTACAGTTTTTTTCTTTTTTTCATTGTTCTCATCAAATGTCTAATTTTCCCCATGTTCAGAAGAAGCGCACGCCTCCTAAACGTGGAGGACGCGGCTCTGCAGGTAGCTCCAGGACTGGCAGTCGCCCCGGGACACCATCCATAGACTCCGCCTCCACCTCCAATACACTCCGTGCTGCTGCCAGCAAGCTAGAGCAAGGTTTTTATGCTCATACACCAGTGAATTATGATTAAATAAGACCCATGACATACTTAAGGTATTCATGGGGAACTTTCATAAGTGGCCATCTACTCTGAAGCTGAAGACTTGCTTCATCCTCCAATTCGACTAAATCTCTCTTTCTCGCAGGTAAGAGGCCGACTCCGGGTCCTAGCACTGACTCACCCGCTGCCAAAAGACTGAAGATGGAGCCCAGCAGTCAGAGTCCTGTTCCCTCTGGGAAAAGTACACCTCAACCCCCATCAGGCAAATCCACCCCTAGCTCAAGGTACTTGACTGTTACCGTTCTTCTTTTATGCCTCCAGGTAGTGTCAATTTCGTCAGACGAGACTAAATATGTTCGTCAACGACCTTTTTTTCCATGACTAAGACGAGACGATGACGAGACTGCACCAATGTCCAAAAACGCTGACTAAGACTAAACGGACATGAAAATCACTCACCTTTCGGCGAAATTTGCCACACTATTTGACTGAAATGGTTATCAGAAATAATCTCAGAAATAATTTATTTAAAAAAAGACTAAAATGTTTTGACTAAAACTTGACTAAGATATATTAAGTTCTCTTTTGACTAAAGCTAGACTAAAATGACGAGACTTTTTGTCGACTAAAACTTGACTAACAAAAAAGGATATGTGAATGACTAAATATGACTAAAACTAACAAGGACATTTGGCACAAGACTAAATGGGTGACAAAATTAACCCTACCTCCAAGAAATAGTAAATGATTTGATTATTCTGAAGGTCCTGGGAAAGTGGTAAATATAAAATATAGTTTATGCCTACCATACACTGTTAGACTTTGAACAGACTTTGAAAAGACTACAGTCTGACTACATCGTACATCCAGAGACAATCATCTCACATCTAACGTTAAAGGTACAATATGTAACATTTCTGCTTTAAAATGTCTAAAAATGACCATACCTATGTTATATATTTTTATGAGTTGTGTTCTTACACTATCCCAAATGTTTCCACCAAATGTCAAACCCAGAGAAATCTGTTATTTTATTTTCAGACACGGCACGTTTCCTTTAGTCGCCCGTCAGTGGCGTCATATAACCTTTCACCCTCCAGTTACTCTAACTTCCGTCAGAACACTGGCACCAAGATGATACGTTCAGGAGTAATTGTAAATCATACAATTTCACAGAAAAAAACTTGTAACATAATACTGCTTTTTTGCCATACAGCATCATTTTGTGATTAATTACATCCCACTTTTTATCACAGTAATACAACAGAGACCTTATCTATTTTGGAAGTTCAATATCGATACCAGCTTGACGTTACTACAATGTGCTAGCTAACGTTGATGCTAAAGCTTTGTGGGTAACATCATGAGGTTACAACATCGTTCAACACGCTAATAAAGTTATTTTTAGTATGACTGTTTCGACCACAGCTAACAGGACTGAGCTAACCCACGAATAACTTCACTAGTAACGTTAACGTTAGCTGTATAGATAGACGATTAATCTAATGCTAATTTAGCCAAAGTAGCACACCCCGGTCTGTCTGCCTCACTCCCCCGGCGCAGAGAGACTCAGTCGGGATGACCGCTGACAACAGCCCCGGGACATATAGCTAGCTAGTTACCGTTAGCCCCCAGTCAGCTATCAGCCAGCTACTTTCATTACAGCAACCGCCGGCCAGAACTTATCTCCAGTGCCTGGCGCTTACGACGCTAACGGCAGTTTAATTAAACGTCGGGAAACAGACCATATCAGACCCAGCACCGAGTCACAACAGCGGCAACATCCATAGCGGTAGCTAGCTACATCTCCGTAGCGCTACCGGTGTATGTGCCGAAAATCTCGTCCCTGCCGAAGTTAAGATTACTGAAAAGTGGAGGGGAGATAATTCCGGGCAGCTGAGAGATGTTCTGCTGCTGCACAACAGGCATCGAACGTCCTGGCTCGCTATCGCGGAGATTTCCCCGACAATCCCCACCCACACCCGTCTCTCAGCCTCGTTTAGTAGCTAGCTAGCGTTACAACAAACCCCGTCCGCCCCGGTGTTGAATCCATCCAAAAGGTGACATTGATATGTGAAATATTTTGTGTTTTAGCTGCTGGCTACTGTTAGCTTGCTGGCTCACTAGCTAACTGGTCAGCTACAAATAAAAATCTAAATCTAAAGAAAAACGTAATTATGTTGGGGAAACTGCAGCTATTTTATTACAATAACATGAATAAACATAACGTGAATACACTTGAATGGGTAAACTCGTCTGTGAACTGATGCATTCTAACCGGCAGCGAAGGTGTTTAACACTAAAAACTCCCATAATTCCACGCAACTTCCCAACGTCATCAAAAGTCCAGTTTTTCCGTCCATTGTTTTGGTTGAGAGACCCCTAGCGGCAGAAAGTTACATATTGTACGTTTAAAGTCCTAATATGTAAAGACCGGGGATCTTGCAGGTTCACACATTGCAAGACTACAACTAGATTTGTTTTGAAAAAGGTAACCAAGCTAGCTAGCTACCGCTAGTGCTAAGTGTTAAAGTTTTTTGTCAATTTTCTGTTCTGCCGTACATGCAGATGAATGGCAGCATTACCCGGAGGTCCGGGTGTATCCGCCGGTAAATCTCCCATTGGATGACCCACTTCAGAAGGGTTGAAAATCAGCAACTATCCCTCTTTAGCATTTAGCTTAGCGCAGTGCTATAGCAACCATACACAACTCTGGCTTGACCTGGTTTGCTGCTTCCTGTTTGGTGCTGGAGGGAGCGCAGCCATTGGTTGTTGACAATGTTCACGTGATTTATCTTCACTACCAAGACTTCAAACTTGCGATAATATCGAGCATGTTTGATCTGCGACAGTGGAATCGCTTGAGAAGTCGTTTGGTGTAAGGTAGGGCTGTAGCGATACACTAATCTCACGATACGATACACGATATTCGGCTCACGATACGATATATATCACGATATTCGGCCAACGATACGATTCGATATATTTCGATACACTTACATCATTTTCTGAAAGATTTAAAGGGGACCGAGTGATTTTGGTGACATCTTGTGAGTGTTCCATTTACTTGGATTTAATTAATTGAACTGAGAACATCAATTACACAATATATGTCTCTGACTGGACAGAGAGTCTACAGCAGGGATCATCAACTACATTTTTTTCAGAATTTTTCTAAGCACTCTGGCGGCCGGACTTTCAAATAAAGAAAATAAAATGAATTTATACCTAATACGCCTATTCTTGTTCGAAATTTTCACTTTCTTACTGAATTAATGCTATTTTTATTAACATGTATTAGTGTGAGCAAACTCCTAACTAGAAAAAGATCTCTCACTAGGAGGCAGTTCACTGAGGAGTGATGATTAAAGACTCTGATTATGGAAACATTATTGTAGTATGCAGCATCCTGATTGGTGGAAAATGCTTGCAGAAAGAAAGGCTGTTGTAAGGTAAACATGTCACTGTCATAGACGCTGAAGCAAAAAGTTGGCGACGAAAAGCCAAAATCCCAGCTTTAATGATGTATGGACTGATAAGCAGGCTATGCACTCGTCATGTATGCCTCATTTGCAATGAAACGATGTTGTTGCAAAATAATACAACCATCATCATCACTCGAACATAACGATCGCGTCATTCACGTGCATATTAAGTAGCTCCAGATTGTCCGCTCTAGCGGAGAGTTTGGTTTGTTCAGCCAGCAGTGAGGTTTACAAGAATTTGTCAACATTTCCAGATTCCCAGCAACCTAAGATAAACAGTTAGACTAAAAACCGACAGCTTTTGTTTTAGCTTGTTTGTAAAAATTCGCTATTTGCAGAGTAGAGCTGTGTTTGCGTAAAACAGCACGGTGGACTGAGCAGATTGAAATATCGCTTTCTACATGTTTATGCCGGTCTACACAGGTGAGTGCATTGATAAGTATTGACTTTCTACTCACGAAGGTTTAATTGTAGCCTATTTACAGAAAAGAGACCAGCGTGAGTTCATCTGCCCCAGCGGCCGTTGGTAACACTGTATTGTTCCCAGTCAGGTGCTGCGTGTTTTAACCTTTAACACACACACATCTCGGCTCAGCTATGTGTGTGTTTTAACGCACACGCATCTCGGCTCAGCCGTGTGTGTGGAGCTCGGGCATCGCTGTAGGCTACAGAATCCCGGCATGTGAATAGAGATGTAAATACAGGGGGCTGGGTTTTTGCTCTAAATGCTTGAAATGATAAATAACAGAACACATGTTTTCCTCTTTACATTTTGTAAATTCATGATTATTCTGGGGGCCAGACTAAAAGCTTTGGCAGCGGGCCGCCAGTTGACGTTGGCTGCTCTACAGCGACACTAGCGGCTGGCTGACCAAATCGCTCTTCCTGCAACGTGAACGGGGGTAGACACGGGGGATACTTTCTTGGGAGAAAAAATATTGATTTATATCGCAGAATCAATAAAATTGCTCAGCCTTAGTGTAAGGCCCGCCTTAACTGGCTGTTGGCAGTGTTTCTTCTGTTGATTTTGTAGTGGCGGCCCACCACGGCAAAATTTCTGCCACCACGGTATCAGAAATAGGGCAGTACAAAAAATGTAGTTGTGGTTGCCATTTAAATTATCCTGCCGACATAATACACCCGTTGGCTGCCGCTCATATTGCAGTTTAACAACAAGTAGAACTATTCAGAGGTTATTGGACGCATCCAGTTGTTGTTGTTCAGACAGACCTGGCCCCACTGCTAAAAAAAAATAAATCCTAAAGGAAACACTGGTTTGTGAACAGGGTAGAAACTGTGTTCTTTTTCTATTTGTCTACTCAATAGTGATGTGCAGCTAACGGAGGAAGCGGTCCGGCGTTACCTGATCCGTAAACCGATGACCACCAAAGACCTGCTGAAGAAGTTTCAGACCAAGCGCACAGGGTTGAGCAGTGAGCAGACTGTCAACGTGCTGGCACAGATCCTGAAGCGTCTCAATCCGGAGCGCAAGAACGTAAACGATAAAATGCACTTCTACCTCACGGAGTAACCGGTGGACGAGAGGTAGGGAGCGGCGGAGTTGGAAAGGAGGGAGAAGGGCTGAAATGAACCTCTTCGGTCAGAAAACCATGAACCCCGGAGGAGAGGTGTTTTAAAACCAGTTGTCCTGTGACACGCCACAGGATCTGAAGTCGAAACTGTCATCCCAGGTGGCATTTATCAAAAAGTATTTTGTTAAGCATCCTGCATTTGTTTTTCATGTCCTGAAATCTCCCATTAAATAATAGAAGCCTTGTTATTGTTGAGTGAAAAACAACTGGATTTCTATAGTTTTTCATCCATGTGTGAACATTTGAACCTAGAACTTAATGTATAAAAAAAGTGAGGTAGAATTTTTTTCTCCAATAAAATTTAAAATCTGTGGCTGTGTAAGGCTTTGTACCCCATCCCTCATATACACTTGGTATATTTGGTTTCAAAAAATATTTTAATTAAATTAATTAGAAATGTATACAGTCTTTAAACTGTAATGGCCAGTCTGCGACAGTCTGACACCTTTACACAGGGACAACCTCAAAATCAATGACAACGTCCAACAAACAGCCCACGAGATGGGTGTCACCAGGGTTGTGTCTTGCCTGTCCAGTTGCATCGTCCCTGACAAAACCACATACCCTATCAATGAGACCATGGTAAAGTTTTTTAATTTATTTTTTATTCCATGTAGTTCTTCTGAACTTTTTAGCAACAAAACAAACTTACTTATTAGTCAGACTTAGTCACTTTTTAATTTTTTCAAGCCTAAATTCAGGCGGATTTAGGGGTTAGTAGATGGACCTTAAATGCAAATATTTTGTTAAAAGTGGAAGCAGTGGAAGCTACCAGGACGTAATCATGCATGAACTGTACCGTAAAGTGCAATCAAAACAACACACATGAAATGTAATCCTAGCAAGTTCACACTGTATTCACTTTATATGAAACATGGCCTGATTATTACCACTGTTGAATGGTTTTGACAGGTGATTGATTTTTTTGATGAATTGTTTTCTTTTCTGTGTTTGCCCTATACTGCAGGTTGCAAACACAGCAATGCTTAGTATCATAGGTTGAAAATACTCTGATCATTTATTATGATAAACTGAATTTTAAGACTAAATCATCATTACAATAGTCAAACAGTTTCCAAAATGAAGGCTAATTTTATTTAAACCACATTATCCCATCACACTCTGGACCCTATCTTGCACCCGGCGCAGCGCAAAATCTGACGCAAGTGTCTTTGCTAGATAAGAACGACGCAGTTGTTAGTTTCCCGTCCAGAGCCCGCGTCATTTAAATGGCAAATGCACCTGCACCCATCTGTGCGCCCATGGGCGTGCTGGTCTTACAGGGAGGTGTGTTCAGGTGAATTCTTGGCGTATTGCTATCTTGAGGCAGCGGGAAATGATCGCGCCATTGGCCAACAAAAACCTGGTCTAAAGTCAATAGCATTTCATTGTTATTTTAACGGCAAATTAGTAAAATGCGCCTTGGCTTATGCACAGCGCGCGCACTATGCTTGTTACACACACACACACACACACACACAGGGAAGTGCAGCAGCACACAAACTAAAAAAATATTATGGTGCAAATCCACCATTATAATAGCAATGCGCCAAGGTACAAACGCGCCTGGCTTTTAAAGGGAATGGGAGATGACCCTATGATTGGATTATTGCATGTTACGCCCAAAACACACCTATGAATTAAAACCCTTGTTTCAATTTTTGTTTTATATCAGAAAATATGGGATGTAGAAATAAGCGCTGAAAATGTAAAGAAGAAAAATTTTACAATTTAAAACGTTGGAAAAAGCAAAAACAAACTGTGAAAAAAAAGGCGTAAAAAAAACTATTCAGAGAGCCACACTGGTTAACTCAGCGGTTAAGTATCTGACATTTGTGTTTCAGCATTGGCACACTGCGGCTAATTTGTTTAAGCAAAAACTCCCTGTGAACCACCCTACCAAAGAACAAAACATTCCCTGTCAGAAGTAGACAAACCAGTAATACGACATTGCCTTAGAACAAAACAACATGATACAATCATTTAACATCTAACAGATCAGAGGATGACTGAAATAAAGTGCATATAGCAGAGTCAAAAATAAAAAGCCCAGTAAATATAAAGTTTGGAACAAATCTGTTTTTTAAGCTTTGCGGAGACAAATCCATTTTTTTTACTTACTAACCAGTGTTCATGTACGACATGTTGCAGCATAAAGAAACATACATTTTGACATAACCACACACTCAACACGATAGTGGATCGAACACCATGTTAGGAAACGCAAAGGTGTCGGCGCCAGACACAGAGGCTGATTCCTGCTCACAACCTCATTCATATGCATCTGCTCTAATATTTCAGTCTAGTCTTTAAGATAGAGAAAACAGTAAAATGTGAAATATAATCAAACTGTTCACACTCCATATGTATAAAAAAAATAACCCAACAATTAACACTAAAACTCAGAAAATAAATGTGGTAGCATGACATTGCATAAGAGACTAACAAACCGCTGCAGTGCATGGGTGCAGCCAAAGTGTACTGGAAGATCTGAGTATAATGACCTTAGGTGAATCATCAGGAATGTCTGAACAAGTTCAGAAGTGCCTTGTTGTTTTCCCCCGGTTGCCACTGTTGGTGATAGGCCGATAAAGCCGTTGAGGTTCAAGTTAAATTACCTTCAATTTCCAGTCCATGTCCACGTCTGCACAGCTGTCCCAACTGTTTTAACACTGACTTTATCAACACCAGTGTATGGAAATTGAATACAGAAACAAGTTTTTGGTAAAGATGCTTCATATAGAAAACTAAAATAGGGTTCAAAATCTCAGTAATCTGCAAATATGAAGTAAGGTTTGTAAACAGATTTTTTTATTTTTGTTTGCTCTCAAGGTGCAACTGACTTTTTTTATTACCCTGCAGGCTGCAGTACATCCTGTTGTGTGTAGAATTGTGTATGAGCACTTTTGGAGGGGTGGTGTTCAGTTCACAGCCATTTGTATGTACTTTGTTTAGCAAGATAGTTTGTATTTGCATATGAGGGAGGGATTACTATGGAACTGTTTGGGATGATGAGTCCCTTGTTTCTATTACTATTTGATTATTAGATTATGGTCCTTATTTCTTAGACTCTTTCTAAATTATTCCAAATTATCAACAGTTTCATTTGATATTTAAGATAAGTGTTGCTAAAACGACCATCAAATAATACCTTAATGTGAAACTCCTTAGAAATTAAAAGATGAAGACACATACACTAGATAATATGTTAAGCATTGTTTAATGTGGCACTGTATAAACCAATATTGCAACTTGCTTTACACCAGAACCAAGGAATAGTGTGTTTCAGCTCAGTGTTTGGTCACCTCATGTCCGGGCGATGTCATAGTTGGCTATGAACCAGTCGCAAGTCATCTTTATAGCTAGAAGAAGAGAGAAGGGGGGGTGGGGAGAGTCAACTTCATCAGGCTGAGGGTGCATGTAAATATTCATTCAAAGCTCTCATTTGTTTGTTGAAAAGCAGACTAATCTTGCACCGAGGCAAAAATAACCTCTTCTTCTGCGCTATCATGTACGCAGCACTATAAGATCAAACTAAGTATTTTATAGGAAACTTTAAATTACTGTAACTACCATATAGTTGAGACTATGGCACATTAAAATTGAAAAGGGCTAAGCAACAACAATACTTCGTAATGATTTAAAAAAAAAGTACAGTGAATGCTGACCTTCTTCAAGAGGTGTGAAGGGGAAGTCGGGAAGGTAGCGTCTTAGTTTGGCATTGCTGGCTGTCTTCTTCATCTGACCATCTGACATGGTGGTGTCATACTGATGTTAGGGGTCAAGGGGATACTGGATTTTGCCTTTGTGCTTAACTGGCTACATGCTGCATAGTAACATTTGAATTAAAATCAATTTTATTTGGAAAACCACAGCCTTCCTGAAAGTGGTTGCTCAAGAATAACAATTGAATTGCTTAAAAAAAGAGACTTTACCTCATCATTTTGGCAATATCAAATTACATGATTGGTTTCAAGACAGTAACTCCTTATGGAGCTTTTTTTTAAAGAACCTCTGACCAGTAGGAAATACGTTTAACAGTTTACTGTTGATCTCTACGGCACAAAAGCGTCCCAGAAGTAAAACCATAGATGCAAACGCTTCTTAATACGATAAACTGGGCAGTGTTGAAAGGATACATGTATTTTGCCTTTGAAGTCCAGAGCCTTTGTAATCAAGTCCATGGCCTCCTTGATTGAGATTTCTTCTTCTTCACCCACTGAAATCCACAGTAAAAAGGGAATGAGTGAACTGTGCATGCAGTGACTGTGCATGCAGTGACTGTGTCCCACACCGCTGTTTTGAAGCAATAACTTTCGCATTATAATAGAGATGGCTTGATACCATTTTTTGCTTCCTGATACCGATTCTGATACCTAAACTTGCACATCGGCCGATACCGAGTACCGATCCGATACCAGTGTGTCATATATTTTATCATGTTTTAACAATTGTATACAACTATCCCCGTATGGATGTGATATTATTTCTATCTTTGTTGTCGGTCTGGCTCCGGTTAAACACTTTGTGAAACATGAACAAATACAAACAATGAATGCCGTAGAACTTTCTTTTATTATGCAGTTTGACCGTCAATTATAACGGAAAAAGAACATAAATAAACTACTTTAACGTAGATTTTCTTTAGGGCTTTATTACGTGGTATCGGATCGGTGCATAAACTCCAGTACTTACCAATACCAGCGTTTTAGGCAGTATCGGAGCCGATACCATCTCTACATTATAATGCTTGCTAAAGGTGAGCACAGCACTGTACTCACCAGAGAGGATAATAGGTTCAATTTCTTTATATTCTCTCAGGGCCCAAATGATTAGACGACCCAAATCCTGAAAGCAAACACAAACAATGGGACTAGGTTTTCTTAGTTGACATGTAAGAATAGCATCATGCTCACTTTATCTTAGTACAGATGAACATGCATTTGACAGATAGTTACAGTATGCAATGACATTTTCATACAAGCGCATACCTATACAGTAATATATTTGGGCAATATGTATTGATACTCATACCAGAGAGTAGATGAACTGTCTCCTAGGAGCTCCAGAGCCACAGACATTCACAGCAGTTCCTTCCTCTGTGAGAGAGACATGAGAAAATAGAAAGTAGAAAGACTCTATTAGCTGGATATTGCATAATGCATGTGTTATTCACTGCTTGCAATATGTGTGTGTCTGAGTTAATCACTTTTATGTCTCACTTTTGGCCTTGTATGTCTTGTTCATTAGTGCCGACAGCACGTGACCATTTTCTATGTTGAAGTTGTCATAGGGACCAAACACATTGGTCGGGATGACCGCTGTGTAATGATGACCATACTGCTGAAAGTATGCCCTGTCAACACACAGACACACAGAGTAACGATCAGACATACTGTAACACAGATTAACACTATTCTGCAGGCTTTCATGTGTTCCCCCCCACCTCCCCCTCTCAGTAGTGTTTGGAGGTGTCACGACACGTTTCTCTCGTTCAACTTCCCACCTTCAACAGTAAACATCGGTAAAGTTTTCAGGTCATGGCATCTTTATCTAGAAACTTGATCCCTCCTAGAGCCCATTGTGCTTTTTGACATTCACAAATTGAACTGGTGTTAACTGGCTGACTTAACACTTGGCTCAGTGTATTACATACAATTATAGATGTTTTCACAGTAACAGAGCAGTGGATTGTATTATGGCATAAAGGCCCAGCCATAAATTAAATAAAAGCTACTAAAGACAAATAGAAACTATTTGCCAAATCGAGCGCTGCCTCCACAGCCCTTTGTTGAGGACGAAGGCTTATATTCATGTGTCTACACCACACCCCTATTTGCACTGCAAAGCTGCTTACCTGTTCTGAACATCAATCATCCTTTTAGCATGCGAGTATCCAAAATTGGAACTATGGGGTGATCCGTTGTGTATCTATGAGAGTAGGGCATTACAATAAAGATAGTTAAATTGATGCCATTTGCCAAAGTAATAATATTTGCACTTAATTTATTGGCTCTGTAGCGGCATTGTACCTGATAATTGCTGTCAGGGTTTGAGCCATCAATGCAAGATAATTTTTTTATCATCATTTTTATAATATATTTATTTTTATTTACAATAAGACAATACCACTGTTAACAAAATATCTGCATTGAAAAGCCACCTACAAAATGACTAATAAGTATATAGGTAGTGTGTTGCTAAAAAGTTCAGATGACCCACACTGAGTAAACATGTTTTAAAAAATAAATAAAAGCTTACCATGGTCTCATCGATAGGGTATGTGGTTTTGTCAGGGAAGATGCAACTGGACAGGCAAGACACGACCCTGGTGACACCCATCTCGTGGGCTGTTTGTAGGACGTTGTCATTGATTTTGAGGTTGTCTCTCTGTAAAGGTTTCAGACTGTCACAGACTGGCCATTGCAGTTTAAAGACAATGTAGATGTTTCCATTAACCCCACTTAATTACAGTATATATGAGTCAAAATAAATATTTATGTTGCAGCTGTGGTGGATCATTCATTATCTCACCAAAAAGTGCAGATTCTCCCTCATGTGTAGAAAGAGTCCTCCAACTTTTGCCGCCAGGTGGATGACATGAGTGGGTCGATACTTCTCAAACACAGCCCTGGTCTGACCAACGTCTCTGTTTGTGTTGTAACACCACATTTATTTAAAATTGGATAGAGATTGGGAAAAATATACAGGCTTGAAAAAAAGGACATTGTAACCTGAGGGTGCCTGTTTGAATTCTTGTACTCTGGTGTTTGTGTTGGAGCGCATCAATTATAGACCCATTTCTTTGTAGGCACAATTGGGTAAAGGAGTACAATTAAAGCAACTTACACAAGATTAGCATCCTTGGACGAGAGGAAGATCCATTCTTCTCCCTCCAGTTTCCCACCTTCCTGCTGCACCACATGCTCTATGGCTTTGCCCACCAACCCAGATCCACCAGTCACCAGGACACGCATCGGCCCTACTTTGATCTCTGACCCCATCTTTTATAGCTGTGCTGGCTCCTTTGACAAATTACACAGAAAATAGGTTTAATGATTCAAATAAATCTAATCATGTGCTCTTAAAAAAAATAAAAATAAATAAAAACTAGGTAAAACAAATTAATACACAAACTTAGATATCACATTGACAAAAATGAGGACTCTAAGCTGAAAAATACAAGTAACATAAAAGTCCTTACCTTTGTGTTAAAGGGCTGAAGTGAGTGTGGACATACCTTGAGCGTTTGCCTAACCTGTGTTGCCTACCAGTAGGCAGTCCCTGCTAATAAGTGCATCAATCCTTTGTATAGTATTTGTCGTTTTACTTGTTCAGCTTGTTCCCCCTCTTCTCTTTGGAGTGATGAGCAGGGTTTCGGTGTGTGAGGTAATTTGAGACTCCTCTCACGCCTCTGCTTTTTGATTCATGTAGGAGATGAGATGCTACCATCTACTGGTCATAATGTATATCAGACTTAACTTTATAAACATGTATATGTGCGTGTGCCGTATGTGGTTAGGGCAAAAAGCAAAAGTAAAGATTCCAGTTGTCCTGCAGCTTGAGATACTGTATGTTGGGCACATGGAAGAAAAATGAAAAAGAGCTCCCGTCTACCTATAAAGAATAGGATGAAGTAAGCCAAGTTCTCTGTCATTTTATTTGGAAATTATTCACAAGGGTCTCTGTATTATACAGAAGTAGAGGAACACACTAAAGTGATGATAATACATAAAAACATGATTCAGAATCAAAGGACCCTCCCTGCCTTTTAATGTTGAACCAACAAACGTATAAATAAACAGATATTTTATACATTTAAAGCTAACATCCTTTGCAGAAGTGAGCGGTTATTGAAATGATGTTTAAACTACAGCCAAGATGGCACAGTTGTTGTGGAAGATTGTATAGAAACCTGCTGTTTATTTTTAATTAATTAATTAATTAATTTAAGTTCATTTTAGTACTCTTCGCTTTCCGGTGCGATTCAACCCAGTACATATTTCTCAGTAGCACAGTATGGAGAGTGTCTCAACTGCTAAATAATGGCCTGGACATTCATATCCAAGCTGAGTGGAAGTGGGTTTTACATCGGAAGGTTCCGACAGATGACAGAGATACGACGCAGCCGAGGCACTCTCTGTCCATTGAACACAGACTCGTCGTCTTTCAGGATCTGGTGAGTGAAGTTAAATCTGGCCTGGTCCCTGTATGGGTGTGAGGAGAACAGAATGAAATTATAATTACACTACTGCATTGTAAGATGCTGGGTATCCTACAGAGTATGATACAACTACAGCACACTTCATGATGAAATGACGTGCAGCATATACTGAACCTCAGTATGTAGAGGGAGCACCGGGGCAGCAGCAGGTCCAGCCATTCGTTGGTGGCATCCTCCTTCACCAAGCGCATGATACTGTCTGACAGGAGACTCAACCCAGCAATAGTGCTACCACAGAACTTCAAAAAGACAGAGAGAACACACCTTGGATAACAGCCCAGGTCTTACCAATGTATACAGTGCTGAGGAATCTGATATTGTCTGTGTTGGAAACTAACATTTGTGAGTGTCAGTTTTCTTTGTCTGGATGCAGAAAAAACAAGGAAGAAACATACCTTGACACTGTCAATGTGAGGCTTGATGTAGCCAGTCTTGTCCAGATCTAGAATGTGCACAGGCCCGAGGAGAGGACTACCCTCAGGAAACGCTACTGATCGGACACGATTCAAGACCTCTTCACACTTTGACCCCCACCTCGCACGCTCAGTCTCTCTGTACCCGTGAATAGCCTGAATGTGGAGAAAGTGAATAATAATAATTTATACTTTTATTAATCCTGCAAGGGGAAATTACAATGCTTTCACTATGTTGTTATGACACACATTACACACAGGCCTGACTTACACACACACATGCTCAGTACTAGAGAGAGCTGTCAGAGTGAGGGAGCTGCCCATGGAAAGGCACCCCGAGCAGTTGGGGGTTTGGTGGCTTGCTCAAGACCACCTTGGCAGTGCCCAGGAGGTGAACTGGCACCTCTCCAGCTACCAGTCCACCACCATACTTTGGTCCGTATGGGGACCTGAATCAGCGACCTTCCGGTTCCCATCCCAACTCCCTACAGACTGAGCTACTGCCACCCCCAACTCAAATGTGTCACTGTCCTCTCAAATACATTTGTGCTCTAACTTTGCAGTAAGTGAATTGAGAAATGATTGAAATGATGCTCAGAAATAATTCCACAGCCTGTGGTTGTACAGAGTAAGTCTAATGCATTGCTTATTTTTTTGATTTTGTGACATGACATGTTTATTATTTCTGCATATATGAGCCAGTAGTACTCTCAAAACGGGATTTTTATTAAGGGATTTGTGTAACCAAAAAATATACCCGGAAACAGGACAATACAAAGATTTTCTTGCATCTACAGGTGAAATTTGGCCAGAAAATGCCTTCCTATATGATATATAGTAAAGACTAGGGCTGTTCTCGATTGAATAAATTCTTAGTCGACTAACACTCATTCAGTTGTATCGACTAATCAATTAGTTGATTTAATCGACAGATCTGTAAATCTGAGTTTCTCGGCAAAGAGTCATGCAAAAGCACCACTTTAGTTCTTGTGTTTACCAGAGATGTGCTCGTACGTTTCTTGTAAATAAGTCATTCAGCAAGAAAAAAGCATAAAACATGGCTAAACGACTAAAGAAATCTAAGTTGACTACGACCAAAACGACCGATTAGTCGACTAATCGACTAATAAGAGGGAGCAGCCCTAGTAAAGACGTGTAAGAGAAGGCCCATCTGTGATAGCGATCCGGGCTGCAAAGTGGAAGTGGTCCTTTAACTCGTATAAGTAGCATATATTGGCCGGGGTACTAATTGGGCTTAATGAATCGTAAAATCTGTAAACACAGGTGTAGCCTACGTTGCAACGTCACATGTACATTGTATGTTCACATTCGAGAAATCTGTGTAGACCCGTTTCGACTGTCAACCCTGTACCCTACTTCTTAACATAACTTACATCGTCCCAGTGGTCGAATTCGTAGCGTTTCTTCTTCAGGCCTGGCTCCAGCTCTCCCAGAAAAGCCCCCTCCTCCTCCTTAGTGATGAAGCCCGTCCTCACCTCCACCTGTGAGCCGAGTCTCTGCACAAGCTCCCGGCTTGACCCGACGATGAGAGCCTCATCTCGAACAGGTAACGTCAACAGGCCGCTGCTGGCACAGGAGCTCCGACATCGCTGGTGACCGGTGTAAACGGCTGGTTTGCGGATTCGTTTTAATGCTGCCAACAACGGTTTCATCCTCCTGCCTGTAATATTATTATTTAACCTCACCACGCTGTCCTGTTTACCTTTTAGCTGTGTTTTGCGCTTGTTGACAGAAGTCAAGCGGCAATGTGAGACGCCATGTTGAAAACGCAATGCATTGTGGGGGGTGTAGTCTTCCAGCAGTGAAACACATCTGGGATTTCTCTGCCCAAGGTGTGAGTAGAAAATGAACACGTTGGAAATGAAAGCGTTTGCCAATCTAAATATAATTAGAAAATATTTTAAATAAATACCTAAAATAGATTTTCACCTAAGGTTAAATACAGTCTTATACAGTTTTTTTCAGATTTTCATATTGAGAATGTATAATTATTATATGGAATCTATTTCTGACATGAGTTGCATGGTTTGGTTTTTGAACGAAGTGCCATGTTAACTTTGATAAGAAATAGAAGCCGATCATTATTCTAAACATGCAGACTTACTGATTGTCTCATGTTGGTAATATCATAAACAACAATGGACAGTGGTGACGCATTTTAATTACCATCAATAACTCATCATATTATTGCCCAACAGCTTGCATCAGTATATGCGGTTTGTATGTTATCTGTATGGACACGCTTTCACGCCTTTATGAAGTGATCAGCCTTAAAAGAAGCGTACTAAGTGCAAGCCTTTTTACTCTATATAGCTTTAGGATGTGAACACAGAGTGGCAACCAGAAGTAAAAGAGGGACTGCAGATGTTGCAGTTCTTGCTGTGACCACCGTAGGGCAGTGGAGACTCATGATTGTAAATACACTCAGGTCAGTTGTCTTGTCCACTTCACCTGTGCAAACATCTAGTAAAACCTTTCAAAGAGAAAAATTAAGAGAGGAAGTTGTGTTTCTAATTTGTCTACTGCCAAGTGTGTAAATACAGAATGACAAAACAAAGGTTTTGATTTTTTTCAGGGCTTGTTGATTACAAGCACTTAGATTTTTCTCAGATTGATAATGTTTATAACTCTTATTTTTTAAGTTAATAATAACCTAATAGTTCAGTATGTATCATACTTGAGTGACAGCCTCTGTCATAAAAACACAAATAAATGATAGGTGAATTAAATAAATAAGGAAATGTGTATATTTGGATTAAACAGATCTAGGAACAGAATATGCAGAAATCATTAAATAAATAAAAGAAATATTTTTTTTTAAATATACATTACTTTCTGTGTCCCTTTTTGGGCCACATAGTGAAATATTTGAAATATTTCAAGGGTCGAAAAAGAAAGGGAGCTGTGAGAGCAGTTCAAGTGGGGACCAGAAAAAAAAAACACTAGCCCATTTACCAATATGGACAGCTTACACACACACACACTCTCTCTCTCGCTCTCTCGCTCTCTCTCTCCTGCTTCCTCTTTTACTTTGTTTCCAGGTAAACCCTTTGTTAGTGAAATACTGTAACTGTATAGAAGGAAAGTGAGACATAATTGCCCTCACATGAAATGTGTGGAGCTTACAACTGATGTTTAAATTCTGTATCAGGTAGATAAGATCTAAGAAGGGTAACTGTCAGGGAACCCCGACATGGAGGAAGAGATGGAGGAAGATTTTGCTTGTGCAGAACCAGCTAGCTGCATTACCCTACTTATGAGTAGGTTCATTTTTCTAGATGTTTAAAAATGCCTTATGCTTTGTTCTGCAGGCTGCTGAAAACTTCTTATTTGAGTGTATTTTTGTGTGTAGCACTTTTAATGCATGTGAGCATGAGCCTGCACATGTAATATGCACATCCAAACACATCCACTGCCTATATAAAAGGTTTATTAGTGCGCCTATTGTGAGCCTTCTGTTGGTCTCGGTCAGTGAGCATCCACAATAAAACTAACTCACACCACCCCTCCTCCAAGACACACACACACACACACACACACACACACACACACACACACACACACACACACACACATATATAACTGATGTGATGC
The DNA here is from genome assembly GCF_004354835.1 of Perca flavescens. Taxonomy (NCBI): domain Eukaryota; kingdom Metazoa; phylum Chordata; class Actinopteri; order Perciformes; family Percidae; genus Perca; species Perca flavescens. Next base: position 9,105,748 of record NC_041345.1, on the reverse strand, counting down.
CCATTTCATTGTTGGATGCCATGTTGCTGCCCCCAGCATTACATTCATCCAGCCATGATGAGTGTTTTGGGTTCATATTCTCATTCCCAGTTGGTGCACTCATTTAAAGCTTCTATGATTCACTGCGTTATCATCGTTCAGCTTGTCTTGGAGGCATCATTATGCCTTCTGTTGAATCATGCAATTAAAGTGAAAATCACCAGAAAAATACTTGGCAGTGGTCAGTTTGGAATGTACAAACCTGTCTGCAGTAAATGTGCATAAGCACCAAGAACTCAGAATGTCACAGGATAATCTAAAGATTTGTATGCATCATAAAATCATGAAAAATAAAGGAAGTGGGGGCAGAGTGGTTGTTATGGTAGCACTTTTTTAGTAGAGGTACATAAACTTAAAGGGGAACTCCACTCCACCAATTTTACAAATCAAAATCTGTTTACAGGTCTTAAGGCTCTGACACTCCAACCCGACGGCCAACTGTCGGCAGAAAAGTGCCTCGGAACACACCGACGCGATGCCGACTTGAGCGTACGTTCTGCGCGTGGCTCTAATCTGTATTGTCGCCCAAAAAAAGAAAACCGGAAATGAAGGAACATCTCTCTACACCTAGTAAGCACAGAGCACGCTGTCGTCAGTCATTGTTTTCATCAGAGAGTGTTGATAGTAGTCAAGAAGGATCGTTGTTGTCATTACTCGCTGAACAGAAGAAAATACGATGGCTAGTAATAATAAGATACTGGCGTTGTCAACTCTCGGGCTGCTTGCACTGATTCAACAAGTCAAATCGGCCAAAATGGATGCCGACGGCTCCTCCGACTGACGACGGAACGGAACACACCGAACAGACTCGAGTCACCGACCTCACCAGACTGTCCGACGGCCGATAATCGGGTTGGTGTGTCAGAGCCTTTAGGGAGTACTATTGCATATGTGAAAAAAATTGTATAAAGCCTTTTGTGGCTCCGGAGCTGTGTAAACTCTGGTAAATAACTTCAAGTGATGTCACTTTTAACTATCCATCATGAGTCGTGCAATGTTATAGGAAAGGAATGCTAAGTCAGTAGAGTTCTCTTCTTAAGTTCACACAGTGAGGTGGACCCTAGGACACACACACAGAGGGAGAAAGCAGTGAGAGGGGAGGGAATACAAAATCCTTATCTCCCATGTTGTCTAGCTGTGAGTCTGCATACCTGTCTCTGGGCGTCTGTCCTGTCAACCAGCTTGTCCCAGAGTCCAACATGCTCTGCATCCTCCTCGCCTGGCGCCCTCCATGGTCATGAACTGTCTGGGCTGCCAGCTCTTCACGATGTGTATGGGATATATGTGCATGTGCTCTATTCATTCCCAATATGATCCTATTATCCTTTAAAATGTCTATACATTTTGATGTAGTGCCAGAAACCATTCTGTTACACAGTTAGACTAAGCTTCAGTTTAGTTAAACTAAACTAAATACAGCATCTGACCTAATGTTCTATGGAATCTGGAATCTTCACCTACCTTACTTTTTACTGGTTGTATAAATATGTATTTTATGGCAATTGCAAAATAGTATTTTTGACACATACTGTAATATATCATTAACCGATGTATGGCGGTAAAACACAATTTGCTGTGTATGATGTGGACCAGTCTTGCAGAGGTTTACATTTAAGTCTGCATTGGGTCTGTGGAGGACCGGGTTCAGCAGGGGCGGAGTGCTCTACATGCATCCAGCCATTGAATTATTCAGCCTTATGAATCATTGAGTCACGACACTCCTTTTTAGGCCCTCGCCTCAGAGCTCCAGCCTCACAGCTACACCCATTTAAACATCCGACATAGAAAGAAAGAAAGAAAGAAAGAAAGAAAGAAAGAACACAACGGAAAACAGTCATCAGAAGTCTAATTACTTTCTCCGTCTAGTTGTGCTGAATCATTACCTTTATTTTCAAAGACGCACTTGTTATTGCTACTGCTTCCTTGCAGAGTTCAGCATCCAACGTAAATGTAAAACAATCCCTGAAGCTAATCACGTTTGCTAAATATGCTATTAGTCGACATACTGTAAATTCCATTGACAAGCATGCGCATTTTCATATTTTATTTTATTTTATTGTAAAGAGGATTTGTATACCCATATCTTAAAGACAATGTGTGGTTTCAGTCCTTGTCAAAGGCATGCTGCAATTTACACTCACTCACAAAGACACTGCTGCAGAGCCTATCATGTTGCATTATTTTTCTCAGCCAAATATGCTATGAATACACAGAGATTATCATATATCTCTATCTCTTCTATAGAGACAGTGTATGTGTTCTTGTCAGGTAACAATGTTTTATGCATGGGTGGCCTGGGAGCTGTTGCTCTTCAGTGCTTCTTGTGCTGGCTGTGTGGAATAACAGGTTTGGACAGAAGGCTGCTGCTCCTCAAAGGCTCCAGCTCTGAAGGGCAATAGATAATTTCACAGATCATCACACCCAAGTGTAAACACATACATTTGTGAACACACAGATACACAGGATAGAAAAGAAAGAACAACCTATAAAATTGGAAGACACTTTTTTTAAAGCCAAAATGATATACATTTCATATGTGCTCACTGCATCTGAATCATCAATCATTGTTAGTAGTTTTTTAGCTTATAGTGATGTTTTTTAGACAGCTGAGATTGTGTAAGAAAACTGCAGTCTTAGCATTTTAACACACCCATCCTGTGCAGCATCATTTAAACTGGAACCAGCCAAAAACTAGCAAAAGAAGAAGACATTGTATTATGATATAAACATACAATACCTTGTACATTTCTTTGCAGACCACATTTGTCTTATTTATTTCCTTTTCTTTAAGTTTTTTCATGCTGTTAATGTTTTTTTTTATTTTTTTAGGTTTGTGATACCAGCTACTGTGCTGGTGTGGTCATTATATTATTTTGTAAATGGTGTTTTACTATCCATGGATTGATAGTTATTGTAGGATAACGTTGGTGCTGTGTGAGCTTGTTGAGGCGCTCTCCGTGGTGCTGACACGTCCGTGGCATGAGGACAATAGTGCTGATTTTGTGGTGCTGTCCATGGTCCTCACTTGATGGCAGTGAGGTTAGCAGTGACTATCTATCTATCTATCTATCTATCTATCTATCTATCTATCTATCTCCTTCTTTCTTTCTTTCTTTCTTTCTCTCTCTCTCTCTCTCTCTCTCTCTCTCTCTCTCTCTGGTTATCTGGAATTAATTGATCCAGAATTAAAATTTGTGTTCTTGCTTGCCCTTGTGGTGGGGTCAGCCTCGCTCTCGCGGCCGGAAGCCTTGCTTAAGTGGACACAAAGCAAAACGATCCCTTTCTGACATATCGGATAGACGTTTAAGGTCGTGCTGTTATCGATTAACGTTCACATGTGCAGTGTTCTGCTTCAATCTCTTGGAGAGGTGAATTACTTCTCCCGGTCAACCTTAAATCTATGTAGGCAATATATGTATTTCCCATTCACAGATGCAGCTATTTCTAGAGTCAATCAATTAGTCACATGATAGATTAAAAGAATGTTTTCCCTGTGATTTCCTCTCCTCTCCGGGGCTTAACGTAACGTGGCACCAGTTCTTGGCTCACCTTGTAGGCCTAGTTGTGAGCGACTTATAGCATTCACTGAACATGATACCTCTCTTTGTCATCACTCTACATGACCCAGAAAATCCAATAGAACCATCATGTACAAGCAAAGATGGAAATACAGTCGGTATTCAGACTGAAACTGCAACCTTGGAGATTTCAGTTTGAAACTAAAGATGTTTCCAAATGAGTTTTTTAACATAGATAATGTATAGAAATGTTATCACAAGAAGAAATACTGCAGTTCGTATTATCTCTTGGCTTTATCTATCCACGTTGTCTCTGTTTCCTCTGTGTTATGTAATTGAAAATATGTGTTGTGCCTTGACTTTAGCGCAAATCATGCGGCGCACCTTGAACAAGCACCTGTGTTTTGGTGGAGCTATGAGAAAAGCCTCGAGGAGAGGAGAAGAGGAGAGGAAGCCAGGGAAGATGATCCTCGACTCGGTTTCGGGGAGGGAGGGTGGGAGGGAGTAGAGAGCGCTCTTCGTCCATTAATTTCCAAATGTCTGTTGCTAAGAATAGCCTCCACCTTCCCTAACAAACACTCGCAGACTCGCGCGCGCACACTTTGCCGCGCACTTTCGCCCGTGTGCGCGCAGTCATTGTCAGCTTGGGTTGCAGCTGTATCTTTGCACAAGCTGCATGCCGCCAACACCCCGCCTCTCCGCCGCACATACGCGCGCATCTGGCTATAATAAGCATACTTATTAGGTCTTTATGAAATAAACACTTACACAGAGGTGGAAGGAAATGAGAAACACAGACACACAGTTGCCGATGTCACCTCATCCTCTATGCGCCAACAGGCTCCTTTACGCATTATTTGAAATTGATTTGGAGTTGGGTTGCTTGTGAGGTCCAGTTCAGCTGGGCAGGGCTATAGCCCGAAGCACCTTAAAATAAACAGGCGATAGTCGATGCCTCCGTCCGTGACATAGCCTACGTCTGGAAGTTGGACGAGCTACGTGCGTCATGTGCTGCAGCTGCAGAACCGATCAGGCTCTCATTGTTCACACAAACTGAAAGACAACGATTTCGCGCGCGGTGCGAGTTATTTAATTTACAGGCTTAATTTTCTGGCCTGAATTCCAAAGAAGGAGCCGGTCCCCTCCTTTTCATTTTTGTCTCCATCCACTCATCACCGATCCATCTATCCATCCGTCCTTCTGTCCCCCCCTCCTCCTCCCCTTGGGACCACTGGACGAAGAGAGAAGAGGCCGTGAGGAACGCTCTACCCTACTCCAATCAGAGAGAGAGAAAGGACGCTCTGCCAGGACATTTGGGCTTATCAGTGCGGACGAAGGTAGACTTTTCGGGGCGGGGATGGTGAGGGACTTTTTCGACACTGCTGCACCTCGAACATCCAAACCAAGATCATGAGAGGGTGTAAGACGGCGGAGAAGCGGCCGTCATACCCTTGTTTTTGACGACGCCGTCCGTGTGTCCCTTTCTCAGCTTCTGGATGGCCGCGCAGGTGACGGAGAGAAGATGATGGTTGCAACGAGGGAGGATATCATTGAATTCGTTTGAGACAATTATTTCATCTTCAGCGCTTGACAACAATGACACCGACATTTCAAAGGAAAACGGTATTTTTCTTTCTCCTTTCTACTCGAGATTGTGCACTCTGAAATAAGACGCATTAATAACAAATGTCACAATTTTCCTGGTCTCAAGGCTTATTAGGTCGCACTGGTAAAACAACTGTAAGGTGGCGGTAGCCCCATTATTCCCACACACTATGCCAAACATTGCGGATTTCAAAATTAAATAAATAATAGTAGCTTTTTCCCTTGTCAATGCCTTTTAAGTCTTCGGAACCGCAACCGTTTCCAAAATGAACGTCACTGACGGCCATAGCTACGGGCTGTTAACCATTTTCCCAGATTTATTTTCGACAATCTGATTTATTGAGGCCCGTGTGATTTAGAGTCGTTTAGATTGTCATTACATGCTGTCATGAGAGTGAAGAAATAAATCGTCCACAAAGGTGCAGGAGGCTGTGGTGCGCTCTGATACAGGCATGAAACATGGAGAACATGAAACATTCATGTTAACTCGCTACAGTCTCCCCATGATTTCATGTTGGGGGCGAAACCTGCTTCATACGGACATAAGAACCGACTAAGACTGAGACACCCCACAGCACTACCCTACAGTGCAACCAGTCAGCCAACCGACCACACATTTAATTTCCTCACACCCACAATTGGCCGTTGGCAGAGACGCAGAAGGAGACAGCAGCCTACATGGGCGTCCTCGTCTGCTAAAACCAGCATAGAACTGCTCGCCGGGTGCAGGTGTTCAGCGTGAGCTTACAAGACAACCCGTTGTGCATATGAGACGTTCTGATCCAGATGGGATGTAATGTTGTGTGGCTACACAGCTGAGCATTGGTCTTCTTCTCCGCTGCTTCGTGAAGATTGGCTTTCGGTGGTCAGAGAATGGCGCGGTTCGGAGATGAGGTACAGTCCAGGTATGGCGGAGGGCCCGGCAGTGGGGGCCCGGGCGGCCGCGGTGGTAGCAGGCAAGGAGGACCCCACGGACACGTTCACGGCCACGGGCATGGCCACGGGCATGGCCACGGTCCACCCGGAGGGCCCGGGACCCAGAGAATGTACAAGCAGTCTATGGCGCAGAGAGCCCGGACTATGGCCCTCTATAACCCCATTCCCGTGCGCCAGAACTGTTTCACTGTCAACCGCTCGCTGTTCATTTTCAGTGAGGATAACTTCGTCAGAAAATACGCCAAAAAGATCACCGAATGGCCATATCCTTTACCTGGCATAGTACAGTGAGTAAAAGCTGCTACTGTAGGCCTTGCCCGAGGATCAGGTAGGCCTAATGTGCAGACATATGATTGGATGGTTTAAATGTTTTTTCATTCCATGAGTTAAAGCCTTTAAGTTATGTCATAATAACAAAGGTGTAACAAGCACATGCATCAGTGCAGGCCCATATAGGCTACAGGAGGTCACAGACGAAATGCTTGACATGTAATTTATAGTTAATTAAGAGAAGGGGGGCATGAACCAGCGGCCCCTTTCATGAAGCTGTTGATCACCATCAATCACTGTTAGTAATTTCATGTCACAGTCGCGAGGGACCTGCTTGATATACGTTTCGTGTGTTTGTGTGTGTGGTAGTGGTTGGGGTGGGGGGGGTGTCAAGGGGGCGCTGCTGGTTGCTGATGTCAGCATGGGCAGTATAGGCCTAGCGCGGCTAGAGAAACCGGAGAGAGAGGGGGAGGGGAAGAAAGGTGGGAGAGACCTAGAGAGAGATGAAAATAAGCAGCTACAATTTGAATGTGTGTGTGTGTATCCTTGCAGTGATGCACACACAAGCTTCCATATCAGCATGATGCAGGGTGTGTGTGTGTGTGTGTGTGTGTGTGTGTGTAGAGAGCAGGTAAGTGTGAGTATAGTAGGCTATTAACTTGTGCTTTGACAGTATTTAAATCTTTTCCCCATTTTGAGCTGACTCTTAATCACACAAGCTGCAGGTGTCACTGAATGAATGTGGCACAATTTCAAACTCTGTGTGTGTGTGTGTGTGTGTGTGTGTGTGTGTGCGTGCGTGCGTGCGTGCGTGCATGCACCACTGAGTGTGACAGTGTTAAAATTCCAGCAATTCCCTGCATTTTCATCTTTCATGATAACCAGCACGTATTGCACCATTCAGAGGAGAAATAGCAAGTGATTTCAGTATTTTCATTTGCAGGACTTGTGTATGTCTGTGTGAATGCATACGAATGTGGAAGCAAGTTTTCTGTGTGAGTGTTAATGACAAGAGGGGAAATTGGAGTAATGATTGTATTGATCCATGCTGATGCTTGAGCCGTGACATAACTACACACACTAATTGGGCTGCTCTAGTGAAATGCAGGAGCTACTTATAGTGCCTCTGAATCATGTCTATTCACCATCTAAATGACAAACGTGTGTTAGTGAGAGAGAGCGAGTGTGTGAAGACAATCTGATGTTGTATAATCATATATTTCCTATACAGCAATTTAATAACTCTGACATTCAAAGATTTCCATGCAGTCTTGAAGTAATGCATTCATTTTGAATGAAACTCATTTGTACAAATGGTTTTCAAATGGTGGATTTCTTACTTTAAAACGTAACGTTATGTAATTAGGCTGTGTTCCCTGCTTATAAGCAACAGTAATAGTGTCTACAATTTATTAAAAATGCCAGCCACAGAGTTCACATACTGTACTGATAGAAAAGAAGAAGAAATGTAAAACCAATTGTTACACTAATTTCAACCTTGACTGTGCTAATAACAAAACAGAGAAAGAATAGAGGCAAGAAAAAAGGGGCCAATGGCAGAGGGTCTTATGATGATTTGATCCAGGGTATCCAACATGTAAGGCAGTAGGGAATGCACAATAATTATAGTTTTTTTTCTTGTACTGGCCTTTGAAATAAATACTCTTTAAAGTGGCTAAAGCTGGACCTTGTTAGGTTAAAGTTCAGACGACTTTCCTGTGAGTGGCAAGTTGTGATAGACCTCATTTTTTGACATGTCACAATAGGAAAAGCAAATGTATAAATACTAAAATAAATGATGGCTGAATTCCATTTAGCTGTTTCAGTTTCAGTGTCCTGATAATGTGCATGGCTGGCTCACTGGCCCACTGTCATAGCTTACTGCGACACATGAATGAAACGGAGCGAACGTTTATGTTATTAGTAACACCTGTGCCTTTCCTAGGACAAGTAGTCTGCTATGATTATCATCATCTGATCTCATCACATATTGTTTTCCCCCTCATCATTATATGTGGCAGCATGGGAAATGTCCATAGCCTTGTGATGATGGCTCTGGTGAAGGCAGGAAGCCCAAAGAATAGAGCTGAACTACCGCAAATGGAAATGTAGTATCTACATTCTTTGTGTGGAGAATAATTGTAAACATAAACAGAAGCAGTGTCTTGTATAGCACAATGATGTGAAAGGAATGGGTTAAGATGTGGTGTTCTTGGTACAGTTCTTAGGTCAAGCTAATATTTAAATAACTTTAGGTGTAGAACTGTGAATAGGTAATTTCAAGATTCCACGAGTGCTTGCTCAGATAATGCTATGTAAACTTGTAGCCGTACACAACAGATGAGTTTGTTTTATAATATTTAACACCTCTGCTCTGTGACATTAGTGAGGTTGGTTTCTTGGAACTTTATGATTGGTCTCTGATGGTCTAGAAATCAGCTGTTGAGGAAGGTTTCATATCATCTAATCTTTTCTGAATTTGCAATAATGTTTTTATTTGTGTTATTTCTGGTATTTCAAGTACAGTACACAGTCCCAACACCAATGTGGGGGTGTTTGATACAATAATGTGAACACTAGTATGATCTAATGTAATCCAACACAATAGCTCTGCAATAACGTCTACCTTTGTGAAGCTTATAATGTTCAATATTTGCTGAGACTGTGTCAGGGTGTTGATTCAATTTATTAGTAATTTCTGAAGCTGTGCTTTGTGGGGTTATCGTTTATTGGATTGTAATAAATTGTGAGGTGTAGCTAGTAGAGCATTTTGTTCCCCTCACCAGGGAATACATTCACGTTATACTGTCCATCCTCCGTATAACTTGGTCTATTGTGGGCAATCCTGAGTAAGTTTGAGAAACCGATGATGTTATGGTGTGGCTTAATGTGGAAAAACTAACCAAGCGAAGACTAGAAGAAACAAAATGGATTTTATAATGAAATGCTGGGATTTTCATAACCTCCTTTTAATCGATATTTCAAAGACAAAACCCACAGCATCTTTGGAAAAAAATTCCAGTAAATGTCTCAATAATTATTAGGTATTAAATCACCCATTTTTTGTGAAGGGTTTGGTTATATCGGACTGATTCATGATTGTTTTTTGAATGGATTAGGTCTTGCTGAGTTACCAAATGTGCTCATAGGGTAACTACCTTTTTTTTCTTTCAACCTGGCCCCTATTTTCCTGTTTTTGTGTCTACGTGACTGATGGGAACAACAATCTTTGACATTGGTGCAGTATTAAGCAAGATCGCTGCAGTCGGCAGAGGCAAAACAACCTACAATATAAGTTAATAGGGCAATTGTCCAGCTTGTATTTACCTTCACAAAAGTGCTCTTTTTGCCACTGACAGGCTAATATTGATATTCTAAGTGTCTGACAACATTATGGAAAGGATCCCTTCAGAGATAGACCTTTTAAACATCTTTGAGACCTTTCTGTTTAACGAGAAACAGCTCTGAAGTTGCTAGCGCAAAACCCACCAGACAGATTTAGCGTGTATAGAGCCAACACATCGGTAAACTATGTGTTTATTTCAACCAAAAGAGTTATGATGGTTGGAAAAGTAGAAAGACGACCCAAAATGGTGTTTCATAAGTTTATTTAGTTCCCGTCGACTTTGAATGAAGTGCATTTTACGATGCTAAAATGACTGTTTATTTACATGGAATCTGTGGGTTTAGCGAACGCAGTTTTGTGGATGGTTTTATGTTTTAAAAAATGGATCTTACTCTTTAACAGAATGGTCGACCTCCTTAGAATATTAATCTAAGCCTGTCCGTGGCAAAACGAGAACTTTCGTGGAGGTAAATACAAGCTGGACAATTGCCCTATTACATTGTAGCCCGTTTTGCTTAATACTGCACCAATTTCAAAGATTGTTGTTCCCATCTGTCACTTACTGGGGAATTCCACCGAATGCAGAACGTCTGCGGACCGGCTCCGCTGCCGTCAGCATGGTGGATTTTATTTTGAAAATGAACCGGACGTTTTATTTTGCTTCTGTGCTCGACTTCCTGTCCCGCACTATCTGACCTGTGCTGAATTGCTGCGGAGCTCTCCGGCGTCCGGCAAAAATAGAAGCTCCACGGATCTCCTCCGGAGGGCTGCGGATCGCCGGAGCTGTGCCGGAGTCGGAACACAGACGTTATGCAGCCAGTGGAAATGCACACATTGACTTTAATGGAAACCTAATGACTCCACCGCCGTTCCAGAGCGGATCCACAGACGTTCCGCAACCGGTTGAAATTGGGGGTTAGGCACAAAAACATAGGAAAATAGGTTGAAAAGGTTGAAAAAAAAAATACGGTAGTTAACCTTTAAGCTTGAGACAGTTGAGGTAGTCCTCAATCTGCAGAAGGTGGTGTGGTGACAATTACCATCAATCATAAGGTCATCTCCAGACCCCACTGCACCACTGTGGACATGGTGTTCAGTGTCTTATTAGTTGATGTGCTTTCAAACAACAGTTTTTTTTTTTTTTTCTAGAACTTTCAGATCCAAATCCAATGCGTAATCAGCCAAAGTCCGCATAAGGCGCCCGCATTTTCAAATACGCCGCACTTTCGCCGCATAAATTGCTGATTTCCGCGCAAAATATGCAGGGCTTGCATGATTTCATGCTCCTGCATTTTCGTTGCAAAAAAGTCACATATATCTTAGCAGAAAGTTGAAAAATGTTGCGTTTACGAAGTGACCTAATTATGCGACGTAAACCTCATCGAAAAGCAGGGTGTTGGGGGAACCACTTTTTTTCTCTTTTTCATCAAACCGCAGTTTTTGCAAGTTCCCGCAATTTTTGCAAGTTCCTGCAATTTCATCACATAAAATTGCATAAATATCCCGCATATTCCATCGCATTTTTTAAGAAAACGTGCCTCATAATCAAAGATTTTTGCCCGCAACAATCACAAAAAAACTCTGCATTCATTTTTCTGGAAGGACTGTCACATTGTGTTCTGGATATATGTAGGCTACCATGTGTCATGTAGTAAATCTCCCATTTCACTGCATTAAAACCCATTCCTAACATACAGTACAACATTGCCAACGAATAATCCTTAGAGTGGCTCCCAGCAATTTCATTAAGGATATCCTTACTGACTGCATTTGAACCTCCATCCTTTTTTAATGCTGGGGTCAAAGAGTGGCTTTCTGTCCAAATCTTACCACAACCGGTCCACACTAGCAATCTCCCCACCACAGATACTATATCGCCATATATTTTATAAAAGATGTGTATGCTGGCATATTAGAAAAAAAATAATATTAGGCTAAAATAAAGTGGCAAAATAAAACTTATTTAAAGGTGCTCTAAGCAATGTCACACATTTTTTAGGCTACACCATTTGTTGTCACATACAGCAAACATCTCCTCACTATCTGCTAGCTCCCTGTGTCATGAACACACTGTAAAAAAACGCGGTCTCTGTAGACAGCCCAGGCTCCAGAAACAGCAACAAAAACAAACTGCGCCAACCTGAACAACAAGAAGTGACATCACTCAACATCCCTTAGAGCACCTTTAAACATCCCTAACTTTAAGAGGGTGTGGTAATACAGTTTCTGCCATTAGTCACTTCACTGACCATGAAATCTTATTGCATAACACAGTAAAGGGCTCAGCAATATTGGTGGTGTAGTTCATTAAAGTATAGAGAAAGACTGTGATTCATTCATTAGAACCTGCAGCCAACAGAAGTGTAACCAGATGCATGTTGAGTCAACTGACTTATTTTTCACTGATTGAAACAGCTTTTTGATACACCAGAGTCTCAGTGGATTCACTATTCAGCAGAATTATGACCTGCGGCTTTATTTAGTTGTGAACTGACTCTGGACCCATGGGAGTACCATATAAATAACTATTCTCTCATATCCACATTTAGATAAAGTAGGCAGATATTTGGTTGTTTAATTAGAATTAGCATTACAGAGTTCAGGCCGGTTACTGTGCCATTTCGTCATTTGCAACAATAGGCAAATGTTAAATACAATTAATACCATCATTTATCTTCCACACTGAGTTTGATTAACATACTAAACTACACACACAGAGCATAGTGTTCAGATACAATCCAATCTCAAAATTTAATTTTTGTAAGAATTAGTGCATGCATTATAGCCTATGGTAGGCTACTTCAATATAATTTAATTACAGAAATAATACCATGCAATACACCTTATTACATACATTTTCTTTCCATGTTGTGAAACGTCTTTCAGAGGCAGAACACATTTATTTTCTGAAGTGACATTTATTTTTTAAACATAAAGATTAACTATTCAGGGTTATAATCCTGTGAGCCATTGTAGTGGGTCACAGGTAATCCCACCACCCTTGTGTTATTATCAGTCAATTGTTATTATTTGATATTCATTGTTTGAATACTGTCTTATGGCTATTTGGTAGTTTACAGTAACTTCCTCCCCCGTTTTCACGTAAGTGTTTGCATGAGTGGCCCGACCCTCACCTGCTATCTACCTGTACGTTGCTGTATCCTACAATTACCCCATGCCACATCTTCCTCGAACCATATTTTTTCCGAATTCCATGTTGTAAGAAATGTCGCACTCTACTGTGTCCAACACTGCCGGAAATTGGAAAAAAGTGCAACAGATCATAAACTATAGCAGCGGCAAGAGCAGTCAACGAGCAGTGAACGTTAGCATCTAGGGTCAACCAGCAGTGAACGTTAGCATCTAGGGCTATTTCAATCTAACAGAGGCTAACTTCTTCTCCCAGTCAAAAGCAGTAACTGTGGTTTTATTTGCAAGGACATCTGCCCACCACTATTGACGGTGGCAAACTTCAAAACCCAGTAAGTTAACATTTGACTAAAAAAATCCTGCTCCTGGAAGACTAGCTAAGATGTTATCCTTACACTACTAAAACAAAATTAACGTTAAAAAACGTATGATTCTTTTTAAAATGTGGCTACTACCAAAAAAAACTACTTAAATTAATGTACAAGAAAAATATCCAAGCCTATTAAATCTGAACTGAGTCACGGTGTAAGGTTGGTTTATCAGATGGTGGACCATAAATACATATCAAATCATCTCAGAAGAAGACATAGCCTACATGCCCCAGAATTATTACACAGGCCATACTGTATTCAAGTGTATAACATAAAAATTGTGATTGTGCTGTTGTCCTTGTGTGCTCAGAAATGACCTATCATGTTACATGCTGAGGGAAAGTTGAAACTAAATGGGTCATCCTAATGGACCTTATAAATGAAATCCCCATTGGCTGTCCAACTGTCCTTTGACCCTAAATTCCCATTTGACCTTATTGTTCATATCAGGAGTTAATGTAAACCATGCAGCCCTGCAAATGGATGTTTTCTTTCTGTGTAGCTATGTATTAAGTGTCAACTAAGTTCATAATGTGCACATCTGCAGGACACTCATTTTATCACCCGCAAGCATTACACACAAACACACACATTCGTCCCCACACACATAGACTACACACACACCATATGGTGTTGACTGCGTCATCAGCGTACACTTGTTTTTCTGTGCTGTTGTAAATGGAGAGGAAGTCAATATATGTTCTAGCTATCTATAGTAACAAGCTTAATATGAAATATTATCCAAGTAATGTGTTTTAGAAATGAACCACCCTTTCATAATCATAAGACGTTAAGATAGAAATGATGCTTTGGATATTCTGTTGACTATATAAACAATGTTAATTCAGCAAACATATTTGAGCATGCCGTTAGTTTTTGCTTAAAGTAGATGCCATGAGTTTTATGTTTTATGTGCTAGTGTTGTGTGTGCTTGTGAATAAATAGCAGTGCCTTAATCGTCTAGATCCATATCTGATCCTATACGATATGACCCAGAATTGTTGACCGATCAAATCACCACTCAAGACTAGGTGTAATCTCTCGCCTCAGCTGTTTCACTGAGTAGTCAACCTCCCTCTTCTGTGTCTTAAATACCTTTTATTGTTTGCCACAACTTGCCATTGTGTTAACCACACACATGCTGTCATCAAACCAAAGGATGGTAACTCTACACTACCACCACTACTACTAATGCTACTAATGAATATGAAGATTGTTTTGTATTTTAGGTCAAGTAAATTGTACAGTTGCTGACAAATTCAAGTCGGTGTAATGCTTGTTGTGTGTGTCTGCTGATTGTGTCAACAGTTCCCAATGGGAGCACACTAACATTAGCTCATATATACATTCTATGGCCAGTTTTTCCCCCACATGTTTAGTGTACCTGACTAGGCCACCACTGATAAAAATCCGGTATCTTACTTCCTTTGCAATATGTGATTCGGGTCCAGAGACACAAATAGCCAGGATATATATATATGTAAGTGATTAAGAGAGACAGACCAGGAGAAAGTAAGTGAGACACGCCCAGGAATAGAGAGATAGAGAGAGAGAGAGGGACATGGGTGTTTTTGGGTGGATGTGGAGAGTCAGTGATCTACATTCACTGCAGAATCTAAATTATTTATTGGCCTTTCTCCAGCTTGCAACTGTCAGTTGATGACTACACAGACTTAACATCAGCTGTGTGTGTGTGTGTGTGTGTGTGTGTGTGTGTGTGTGTGAAGAATTTGTGTATGTTTAAATGCATACATGCTTAATAATTTGTTTACAAGTCTATTACAGTCTGGGTCAATCATTCTTATGCTGCCTTTTTTCTCTCTCCTTCCAAACCTACACAAAATGCACACATATATGCACTTTTACAGTACACATTCTGCTCATAAGGGCTCTCTCTCTCTTGTCAAGTCTGGTCACATCACATCCATGAGTCTTTATCTTTCACATCAGGCCATCCTAAAAATATCAGGAGCTGCTTTAAAAGAGCACTTTTCAGTAGCAGCACACCTTCCTTCAGCCCTCTTTGCTCTACGTTCTCCAGATGCCATAAAGAGACCTTATAGTTAGGAAAGTTTACAGCATTATCATGGAGTGTGGGTGTAACTATGTGTCTCTGTGTGTGTTTCTGTTCCTATGTTGCCACACTGTTAAAAAAAAAGTTAGTAAAAATGTTTCATTTTTTTGTCTTGGCATTAAGTGAAGGGTAGTTCTCTGTGGGATTAAATGAACTTTTCTAAAGCGGAGAAGGAAAGGAAGCAAAAGAGTGAGAGAGGTGAGGTAAAAAGCTGTTCCTACTCTGCTTCTCATATGAAGCTCGATTAGAGAGACAGGATAGTGAGATGGACTATGGAGTGACAGAAATACAGAAAGGAGGGGGTAAGTCAGTGAGACAGAGACATTATAGAGACTAATGAGAAACAGTGGAGAGAGAGAGAGAGAGAGAAAGAGAATCAAACTGCCTGTCTGCATATAAATCATTTAACGCAAAGTGGTGGAGATTCAAACATTCAGGGTTGGCCAGCTATACTGCAGCCAGAGCACACACAAACTTGTTTTTGTCACTTAGAGAGACATTGCATTGACTTATTCCTGAGAGACTCACCCAACCATAACAGCTACAAGTCTAACCTCAATCATAACCCTAATCTTAACCGAAAACCAAAGTCTTAACCATATGATTTAATGGTTTACAATGTGGAGGGACTAATTGTTTTTGTCTCCAAATAAGAGGCCAGTTCCCATGATGTGAGTGAACAGATTTCCGTCAACAACTACACACACTGAGTGGTTAAAGTGAGTTTCTGCTAATGCCCCTCCCGCCCCCCCACAACACATACATTTTTCTCCTCTGCTCTCTTTCCTCCATCTCCCTCTCTTTTTTTTCACTCTCTCTGACAGATAGGAAGTGAAGGTTTGTCGTCTCCTCTCACGTTCCACTACCTGTACTTTTTGTCTTCGCTCAAAGTAGATCCATCATTCTTTCTTTTTCTCTCTCCTCCCTGCCACTGCTGCTCAACTCGCTCTCCTCCACTGCATCTTGCCCTCCCTCTAATTGGCTGCTTCTGCCTTTTGCAATGCTAATTTAAAGCATTTGTTTGAAGTTTTTGGGGAGACTTTGCAGAACATCCTGACAGCTGCAAGTGTGGTTTAGTTTAGCTTGCTTGTAATTGTTGGCAACAATAAGTGCTTCTGTCTGCATATGTGTTATAATTTGTGTGCGTGTGTGTGTGTGTTTGCATGCATGCGTGCGTGCATCCGGTAATAAATGTGTGAATTGATCTGTATCCGTGAGTCCCTACGGGCAGACTCGGCACTAGGGTTTGCATGCGCACACACACACATGCACAAGTACACACTCACGGAACTAAAAACAAAAATTGAGTTCATGAGAGCCTAATCTATCTAGATTGTTTTTCATACTGGGACAATGTATTCTATTTTTCTCATTATGTGTTGTATGTAGGCTATTTTTCATCTGTAGCGTTGTCTTCTGGGAAAAAAAGCAACCTGATTAATCAGCCAATATTTTTTAGAATATAGACAATCTGGATATTTAAAAGAATAACTTTCTAAATAACCTTAAAATACCTACTTTCCATTTAAACAGCAACATATGTACTATTTATCTTCACCTGATGTTGCTCATCGGCAGAGCATTGTTTTACTTTTACCTTGTCTGGGTGTGTGTCTGTGTGCTTGTGTTTGTGCGTGTGTGTGTTTCACTGAAATATATCGGTCTGTCCTCCCACAGTATTCTTACAAAGAGGTTGAGGAACACTGAGGTCATTTGAGGTAGTGAGAAACCTACGTTTCTCTCTGTCTTTTTCTTTCTTCCTTTCAACAAGTGAATAGACATTTTATTCACATTTGTCAAAATTGCTTAGGAAGTATTTTTACCGCTAGCAGAAAGTCTCTAGGACAATCTTACATCCACAGAGCACTTATATTCCATTGGCTTATCACATTTATGGCTAACATGTTACCAAATGAATAAAGGTATAGTAAAGTGGAAATGCAACAACAACAGCAACTGAAAATGACAAGCCACACTGTTCTCAGACTGTAAATTGATCCTCGGAAATCTGATGAATGCATCGCGCTAGCTGTTTTTTGATATACTGCAGATGGGTGCCCTTGTAACATATATGGCAATTGAGAAATGGAAGCAAAATCAATATGGAAACATGCCGCAACTAAGGAATAAATCACAATAGCTGATGGTGGCTTACTTATAATACAGAAAACTCTGACAGGAATTTTGTTATGGTGCTAAGAATTAACTGTGTTAGTCTTTAATGGTCAAATGATATTTAAGAGCTTTTAGAAAACTGATCTGGTGAAAATCTAGTGTTTATCCATTTTAACTGCATGTGTATGGACACTATATAGAAGATTATATATTTCTCTTTTTCATTTTTCTTTGTTTCTCTCTCTCTCTCTTCTTTCCCTCTGGATTTTTCTCCTTCTCCTTTCTCTTAGCTGTGCATTCTGGCTCTGTTGAATAATTCAGTTAGAGAGAGAGAGAGAGAGAGAGAGAGAGAGAGAGAGAGAGAGAGAGAGAGAGAGAAAGATGCAGTGACGTGGGGCAGAGCTATTTTTGGGATTGGGATATGTGGAGAGAGAGACAAATTGAGAGAGTCTGTGATGGATTGATTTTTTTTGTTGCCTGTGTTCTTTAGTCACGTGCTGCGGCTGTTACTAGACAAACCCTGCTGGAAACCTGCACTCTACCTGCAGGGCGTGCTGGCACACACACACACACACACACACACACACACACACACACACACACACACACACACACACACACACACGTAAACGTACACTTTGGCAGTTAAAAGCAGGCAAATGCACCCAGTTAAATCGGCAAGTAGCATCGGGTATACAAACAACAGTCTTACTAACACACCTGCACTGCCTTTTTGAACATACATCTCATCTAAAACAAAATGTCACATGCTACACTGATACTCTACACACAGCCCACAACAAACACACACACACACACACACACACACACACACACACACACACACACACACACACACACACCACTGTCAGCATCTTGTACAAAGTGACAACTCGGCTATATGTGGGTGGTGAGGGAGAGGCAGTGGCAGGGGTGAAATAGAGACACAACATATGCCGTATGGAATAAACAGGCAGGAGAAGTGGGCAACTGTAAAGACTATACTCACTGATTGATGCTAAATCAGACTGAGAGAGGCCAAGCAGGGCTAAACTGGCCTTCGAGCACTCCCATTTGTTTGGCATCGCAGTCAAACATGGTGCCAAAGTGGGATAAATGTAGAATCATTAAATTATTCGTAGCACTGAGGCATGGGCATGGATTTGGTTTGGGTTCCATGTCAGACAGTGTTTTGATCCCAGTTCTTCTTTTGCTTTTGGTCACAGTGTTGAATGCAACAGCAAAAACCAGGTTTTCATGAAACAGAGTGAGGAACTGCATATCCATATTCTGGTATGAACGTATGTGAAACTATGAAGTATAGCTATATAATTGCTGATTCGCAAGCAGACTCCATATTGAGTATTGTGGATGTTTTTTTGTGTCAATGGAATCACTTTGCAAATTAAAGACTGAATCTTTAGCCAGGAATCTTAAAATCTAAAACAACTTACAGTATATTCATTCATATTAATTTATATGTGAAAATGCAAGGCAATATTTGAAGGGAAACCTTTAACTGTGATCCATACGACTCTATTTAAAATATGATGCAGGGATAAAATGAGGCGCTTCAACCATGTCTCTTATCTTTTATGGCTGCTGATTATTAAAAATAATTAGATAGGTCTCAACCACAGTGCTTAGTACCATTCATTTTTATCATATCAGTGCTTCTGAGAGAAAAGTGACAAGAAAATTAAGTAATCATTAGAGCTGTTCTGCCAGTGCTCTGCTGCATAATATAACGAGAGAGAGAGAGAGAGAGAGAGAGAGAGAGAGAGAGGATGGGAAAGAAAAGGAGTGAGGGATATAAAGAAACAGAGAAAAGAGAGAAAAGCAGATGCTAAATGAGTTTATTTTTTCCTCTTTTTGTCCTCTTCTTAAAAACAACACAAAATATTCACATGCAGCAAAAGGTACGGAAGAGGATAAGGGCCACTGTTGATTTGAGTTCTGACTTAATTCTCAGAATTCTGAGTTTAAAGTCAGAATTCTGACTTTAATCTCAGAATTCATAAAGTCAGAATTCTGAGTTTAAAGTCAGAATTCTGTCTGACTTTTGACATTTTTCACCAGTGGCCCTAATACTCTTCTGTAAAAAGGACAAGCAAAGTAGATTTGTAAATTATATTGGATGTTTGTTGACAAGATTTGTAATGTGTTATACCTAAAACACCTAAAGTACCTCCTTCATATCACACACAAACACACACAAATAGAGACTGATACAGAAAGAGAGAAAATACTAGTAGGCAAGATGATTATTTCGTCCTCGGGGTTCCATTCTTTTTCATATTTGCATAGCCAGAATCGTGTCAATCTGAAGTTAAACTTAATCAAATATGGATTATGATAATGACATTTGCACTATTACTGAGGCTCTTTTTTTCTTGACAAACAGTGAATGTATCACAGCAAACAAATAATGATGTGGTTTATCAGAAATAAACTGAGTAGATAGTGATTGTCAGAGTGAGAAAGGCCAATACTAGCATGCTTGGTTATATTAATAGGGAGGCTGGCACCTTCCCAAAGGGTAGCAGCTGGTCTGGACTCTATTGGCAGACAAGTGAAGTGTAGGGAATTGAAGTCTAGTGTTGTTCTGTGTGTGTACAGTACATGTATGAATATGTGTCCTTGAATGGCAATATGGCACGTGCATGGATGGAGTGGAGAGAGTCTAGAGAGGCGAGAGTGTTCTGTACGTGTGCTCATATGGTGGTGTGGAAATGTGTGAAGTTTCAGTATATGTGAGGGCGGCAATGATTTCATACAATGCCGCCATTTGTCAGTGGCACACATATATACGTACATACATACATACATACTATATGTTACTGTAAAGATGTATAGTCTCCCACCCACTATCTTCCTTTTATTCCCCCTCCCATTATATGTGTGTGTTTTCTGCCACTAACCTACTTTCGACAGAGCACACCGCTCAGAAGCAGAAAATACCGCAATACTCTCACACCCCTCTGTCATTCTCTCGCTTTATCCCTCATTCAGCACTCCTATGCTCTTCTTCTCTGCCCTTCTCTCTTCCTCGCTGTTGTTTTCCTCCCTCTGCTACATCCTCCCCCCTTCTCTCGCTTTTATTCCTCACCACTCACTCTTTTCAATCATGTCTGTGCCCACAGGACAGTTTCTTTCTTTCTATCTCTGTTTCTCTTTCCTACTCTCCTCTCTCTTTCATTTAGCCCTCCGTATATTTCCAACCTGGACTGTGTCCAACTGTCTTGCTGTCACTGTCCTCGCGCGTTTGCTGACGCTGCATCTCATTCGATATTGAACAGGGATGGCGTGATAGAGATAGGGATGATTGATGGGTGGACTAAGGGAGAGAAAGGTGGACTGAGGAGAGACGGGAAGGAGAGAGGCAAGAAAGTGGGGGAGACAGAGAAACGAGTGTGAAAAGAGCAGAGAGGAAGGAAAATGAGAAGAGGATATGGGGATATAAAAGCAGAGAGGTACTGTATGGGAGAAAGAGAAAGGAGACTTAACAGGACAGGTAGAGAGAGAAATATATCAGTGAGAAACAGGCAGGGGCTCTACTCAGGAGGAGAGAAGGTAGGAGAGAGTGAACATGGAGACTGTATGGAGCGGTGATGGACAAGGTGAAGAAAAGGTGAAGAAAAGGCCAGTAGATGTGTGCGGATGTGTGCATGCGTCATTTGGCTCCTGTGGTGTACTTTGAGGGCCTCACTTCCCTTTTTCTTGGCGAGACATCTTATCTAGACAGATAATAAAAACCAAGCATATGCAGAACCACGGGTAGAGCGAGAGTGAGGCAAAAGAGAGAGAGAAACTAAGGACAAAGAAATATTACAAAGATAAAAGGTGGGAGAATGGTGAGAGAGCAATGTATTCTCATCTCTCTCTTCCTCTTTTTCCCTCATCCCCAGTTCTTCCCTTGCTTTTAACAATATATAGCCATTGAGGAAGGAGGAAGAGGAGATTCATTATTGAACGGTTTATGGCAGAGTGTGAGTCATTAATTCATATTCTGAAAGTGTGTGTGTGTGTGTGTGTGTGTGTGTGTGTGTGTGTGTGTGTGTGTGCGCAGGGGGCATCTTTAAAAATATTTGTGCCTCTGTGAATATTTCACACACCCATATAGACACACACACGCTGCCAGTGTAAAGAGGGAGCAAATCACGTGGGACCTTGAAAGGTAATTCTGGGACAAAATGTGCCTAATGGTCATCATACACACACACACACACACACACACACACACACACACATTGAACAGTCATCCGTCATGAGGAGCATTTCAAATACACAATATGCACACACATTTGTCCCTTCGTCCCTGTGTTTCTATATCAGTCTCTCTCCTTCTCACTCCCTGTCTCCTTGCTCCTCTCTATATTTCTCTCCACCTCTCTTTCCCTTTTTCAGTCAACTACACCCTTCCCTACTCAGAGCCTAGCACATACACACATGCATATACATATATACATGTACACACTGTCACAGTATACACACATTGCTGGGGGGCGGGAAGGCTAATTGAGTAGTGCCCTGGGTGTCTAGTAATGTGTGCGTGTGAGAAAAGAGCGCTCAAACAGATGATCACAAACACATGCGCACACATAGTGGGTTTGGACCAGTTTAGAGCTGTTTTTCAGTTCCCGTTGATCATGACTGGAGAAAACAAACATATACATGCACACTAAGGTTTATACACGCGTGCACGCACACACACACACACACACACACACACACACACACACACACAAGCATGTAACATGACATGTTTCACACATGCACACATATAATGTGTGTCCATAAATAGCCTCTTCCTCCTTTTTGGATCTTCATTGTTCAATTTTTCCCCTCCTCCCACTACCATGGGAATGACTGCTCCCAAAGGACGCAAGCAAGTAGGAAAAAGGTGAAGAAGAGGAGAAAGACTATAATAGAGTTGAGTATAGAAAAATAGAATAGGGAAAGAGTGGACTTGTTTGAGTGGCTGGGAAATACAAATTAAAAAAAAAAAAAGTCCAGTCAAAATGTATATAGGCTACCTACTTTATATGTTGTAGATATCCATGATATGTACACATAATCATAACCTCTTTTTTCCCCCCATATTCTCATGTTTATCTCCTTGCCTTTTTCCCTTCCTCTATCCACTCCTCCCTCTCCCTTTCTCTTGCTCACTCATTCATCTCCTTCACACGTTTTCTCTCGCATTTTTTCTCTCAGTCACTCTCTATCCACTCGCTCTCTCTTCTCTTTTAAATGTAACTATTTATCTTGTGACCTTAACGAGACAGGAGGATTGATTTAAGTAGACACCACCAGAGTGTGTGTGTGTGTGTGTTTGTGTGTGTGTGTGTGTTTGAGAAAGAGAGAGAGAGAGAGAGAGAGAGAACGACACACCTTTTTATTTATTTCCCTTTCTCCCTCTCTTTATCTCTCTCTCTCTCTCTGAACTAGCGTAGATGTACATAGAGCCAAACGGTGATGTCACAATAAATCTCACTCAGTGCCTAGGCATGCTATTACACACGTTCACTTTAATAAAGCCTCTGTCTGTTTATGTCTGTGTGTTTGTTTGTTTGTGGGTGGTGTGTTACCAGAACATACACTTAGCATATTTAACTGACTCATAATGATGGCTTATGGGTCTGTGTGTGTAAACAGACGGAAAAAGCAGTGAGACGCCAGATATCGTTTCATTTGAGCTATTGGCCTGCTGTCTGCTGTCTGACTTGCTTACGCTCATTGTATTCAAGTTGCATACGTTTGACCTTAAATCTGACCTTTTACATGAGAGTGGTCATATTATGTTCATTGTTCGAGAATTTAGGTAATTTCATTTAGAGTCATTTTAATTTAGAATTTTACAGTCTGACCTGCCATACAGCCCCATGTGTATTAGAGTGCGGATAGGGCTGCATTTTTCTGTCTGAGCCCGACCCAAGCCCAACAGAGTTAAAATCTCATTTTTTTCTCATACTAATGACACATGTACGTTTGTTTGTGTGGAAAGCCTTGTAAGGTTGAAAAGTATTTTTTTTATTTTTTATTTTTTATTTTTTTTACTATGTAAGACTTAATAATTGACTGTGCATGTAACTTTAAGTTTGGCCCATCTCAACAATCATAGTCCTGTCTCATTTGCACCCTCAAAAACATACTGATCTACTTATTTAAGAAATATCAATTAACAATCACTTATCTCTCAGAAAATCCTAATCCATATATATATATTATACATAGTAGAAATGAATCAATATTGCAGATCTGTGTCATCTTTTCCTAAGCACAGGTAGATGCCTTTTGCAATTTACTATGTGCGATTGTTGACAATAATTACTCATGTGCATGCTAAAATAAAACCCTGACTGCCAGCAGGCATATTCAAACAATTAATATCAATGTGAGGCAAATTATGCCATGACTAAAAAAAAAACAAAAAAAAACAAAACACTTATCATGTCAAGCTGTACTTTTTAAATGGTGTGTATTTAATGGGCTATAAACTGTTTAGATTTATATCTCGGAAAGTGTTTGTTCCTTGACTGACCTTCCTTACTCCATTTGAGTGGATGATTCTAGCCACCATCATTGCCAACTGCATCGTCTTGGCTCTGGAACAACATTTGCCTGATGGGGACAAGACGCCACTCTCTGAGCGCCTGGTAAGTTGAACAGGCATGATACGGTATGTGAGCCAAATGTAAACATGCTTAAGTCCAGGTGACAGTTGTGACTCCTTATTGATTTTACTTCAGTGAAGATGCATGCAGCTTCTCTACTGAAAGAGGCAGTCAAACAAGGATTCTTTTTTCACCTTGAAAATATTGTAATGATACAGATGTTCTATGCACTACAACACACAACAAAATAATAAAAAGAAATACACATTCTCACAGATACCAAAGGAATATACAGTATATACACACAATATTGATGAAGAGACAAATTCAAAGGGAAATATGCTAATGTTATATTCAAATGAGAACCTGAGTATGCAGTTATGAAGTTATAAAAGACAAAGTAGATGCACTCAGATTATCTACCATCTCTACACAGCCACACTGAAGTTGACACATATTTATGAAAATGCTTCTTCTGAACACAAACTTATATAACTACTGATAGGTGTCTCAATTTGTCTCTCTGTTCTGTCCTTCACCTTCCTTTCTCCCTTCTTTACCCCCTTGCTTCCTTTACTTACTCTCTCTCTCTCTCTCTCTCTCTCTCTCTCTCTCTCTCTCTCTCTCTCTCTCTCTCTCTCT
Source organism: Perca flavescens (assembly GCF_004354835.1). Classification (NCBI taxonomy): domain Eukaryota; kingdom Metazoa; phylum Chordata; class Actinopteri; order Perciformes; family Percidae; genus Perca; species Perca flavescens. The sequence goes on along the minus strand of NC_041345.1, from coordinate 9,081,065 downwards.
CTCTCTCCCTCCCTCCTCAGGATGATACAGAGCCGTACTTCATTGGGATCTTCTGTTTTGAGTCTGGAATAAAGATCCTGGCACTTGGGTTCGCCTTCCACAAAAACTCCTACCTGAGGAATGGATGGAACGTCATGGACTTTGTGGTGGTCCTCACTGGGTGAGTGGCAAGCAAATAGACACTAGCCGAGCAGACACCTATTACAAACACACACACATACAGTACATGCACAGTATGTAGGCTCCCTGCATGAACACTCAAAAATGCACACACAAGGTGAAATTAAGATGTGGTTTTCCCTTTTCTTAATCAACTAAAACTGCAGAAAATGAAGTAGTTTGTCATGTCTTTTAGTGTGTTTATACGTGTGTGTGTGTGTGTGTGTGTGTGTGTGTGTGTGTGTGTCCTATCCCTGCTCCTTTTCTCTAATGAATGGCCCCATTCTGGGCAAGGCAGCAGTCAGATCACAGAGCAGAACTGCAGGCAGCCAGCAGCCTGGGTAGTGGACAAATGTCACCACAGTAACACACACTGTTACACAGAGAGGGGGGGCACAGAGGGAAGACACATTGGATAGAAGGTATGAAGTGAGGATTTACAAACATTAACAGGGGTTGGTAGCTAAATAGAGATGGGAGAAACATGAATGAAGACCAACAACACATGAAAATGTGGTTGGCTTTAGATGCAAACTGATTTATATTTCAGCGATGTAGAAGAGGTGCACTGATTTGTCTATGCTATGCTGTTGTCTATCTGTTGATCAGTCCAACCACTGTCAAATGACATTCCTTCACTGAAGGCACCTTTTTATCTCATGCAAGTATTGCAGGCTGTGTGATGGTATGCTTACAATTGCCACATGCTGCTGTATAGGTGCAATTTTTGTTAAATGTTTAATATACATGACTGTGATTGCATAAGTGATCAGTTAGTGAAAAGATGAAAATCTTCAAAAGTATATGTTATTGTTGATGTAATAATACTCTCAGTTAACTGAACCACAAAACTTCACATGAAACTGATTCTGTCTATTTAAACAACTTGGCATAGAGTAAATCACTGCATTTTGACAGCAGTAATACTGTTTTCCTGTGTAATTCATTCTTTGGATAAGTCACGTAGTTAAACTGTGTTACTACAGGCTACTGTATCCAATGAAATGATTGTTTGGGAGTGCTGGCCACAGATTAATATCTTGATGTCATTGCATGTTAGTGTGCATGCATGTGGTGATTTGGAGAGCTTTATGGGTTACATAAACCTTGGGTATCTTTGCTGACAAAGGGAAACTGGTGATTGCCCCCCCCCCATCCACCATCTCTCTCTCACACACACACACACACACACACACACACTCACATACACGCACACACACACACACACTGAGTGAGTCAGCACTCATGGGGTTTTATGCGTCTGCGTTAAAACCATGCCGTAGGTACGTATGTAGGTACGTGTAGATACAAACCCTACGCCGTAGCCTGACCTGCACCTCTCCAAATATGTAACTACACATCGCGGCGACGCAGACCACAACAACTGCGATTGGTTCCGCTTGGCCGTGGCTTGGTAGCGTTGCATTTCCTCGTACTCATTTCTGGGTTCTCCTTCTCCGTGAACAACATGAAATCAGGGAGAGGGTTAACGTTTCCTGCTAGAGCTTTTCCTCCGTGGTCAGAAAGCACGGGGAGACACTTTGTTTCTCCCTCTACGCCTCCGGAGTCGGTACTCGCTTTCGAAGCTAATCCCCGTCACTCTCTCATTCGCCCTACCACACACTCCCAAGCATACACACATGCTCTGCTATTTTCTTAAAGAGGTACGCTAGGGCGACGCATACACCAGCGCACACGTATAAGCCTCAGGCCACTTACGTAGGCTACGGCATAAGCTCTGTGTAGAGCCCCCGCAAAAGCATAAATCCTGGCTGTATGTCCTCATGCTTTAATAAGAGCAATCATGAAGCCAAGCTCATCTCAGCGTGGCACAACAGTGTGACTGTAATAGAGAAGACGAGTGAGAAGACGAGTGTCAGCAAGACAGCAGAAAGTAGCGAGATGCAGAGAGGAGGAAGGAGAGGAAAGAGAGGTAGAGCAGAAGGAAGCAATGCAGTCCTTAACACTTCCAGTAAATGCCTGATCTCACATAACCCCCCGCCCCCTCTTTGTTTCATAATAGGAAAGCTTATGTTTTGACAGTGAAACCCTCTGAGCAAGCATGACACGGCAGTTAAATAATAAGTGTCTCCAATAGCCACAGGAATTGCCGGTGTTGTATGGGAGATGTTGATCCAACGTGCAAGCAGCACATTTTTTTCTTCCAGATGAGAGTAAAGCCTATGTCTGTGATGACAACCCATCTCTTACAAAATTGTAACTGCAAAGTACTTCATAACTTAGTTGTTGAAACCAACAAACATGGGCATTGCTGTGTACGTTGAGACTCTTAACACTCCCTTTCGGCTGCATTCCCAATATTTGATGCTGGCTCCTCCCTCTCAGCATCAATAGGTCTGTTGGTAGACTCTTCAGATGTGATGTGTCTGCTGGCCTCAGGGTGATCACTGCTCCACCTGTACTGATTGCTAATAGGTATGCATTAGGGTGACCACACGTCCCGAAAAATATTCGGGACAGTCCCGAAATCCAAGCAGTTGTCCCGAATCCCGAATCCTGTCCTAATTGTCCCAGAAATTAGAGCAAAGTCTCAGGAGCAGACTCTCGAGTAGAAAACTGTTCATGGTGATTGAGTCGTCCTGCAGCCAGCTCCCGTCGGCTGCTCATTGCGTCCCGGGACACGATGAACACGTAGCTAAAAAGCTAAAAAAAACCTCTCTGCCGGTACCGGGAGGACTGGGTAGGGAAATACCCCTGGATTACTGCAGTTTTACGTGATGCAAACAAAGCGTTTTGTGTAGGAAGGAGTTTGGTATTTCACACAGGGGGTCAGATGACCCCCCCTTGGCTAAAACTTGATCAATTGTGGATGGACTGTCCGAGTAAGTAATCACTCTGGGCACCTATGATTAGTCAGTGAAAAAGACTGAAAGTCTGAATTGGTGAGAACATATAATGAGGCACTATTTTGCAAGCTCAGATTTAGAAAAAGGAAAGCAAAGGGAGATGTAAAAAATGAGTCAAAATAAAGAAAAAGTAAACAATATATGTATTTTGCAATGTAAACAACCACACAACACACCCAGTGGTCCGTGCCAACCAGCTGTGTTGTTACCATTTTGCAGTAAAGCAGGAAGCTGCAGCAGGATATACAGACAGAGAATATGCTGCAGCACTTACAGCAAAACTGTACATTCCCATGATACATTATGTACACTGACTGAAGTCAATACATTTTACACGCGCGCACGCACACACACACACACACACACACACACACACACACACACACACACACACACATGCACACGCATTCTTTGTTGTGTGCTCTCTATGAATGGGGGTTGTGTTTTTAGCAGTGCAGCTCTTTGAAGATGAAAGGCTACTTGGCCTTTCTACCTACCCCTGGACAAAACCTTTGATAACACACTGACCAATGCATGCACACACACACATATATTTCCACTTCAAACATTCCTTTCCATTTCCTACTGAATCCTAGTGCACTTCCTTGGGTGACACATATGAAGACTAACAAACATATGGCGATTGTCTGTTGTCTGTCTGTTGAACATGTCTGAATAGATTAGCTATTCACTGCACAACCTTCTTGGATGTCAGCGGATTTGTGTGCACCCTTGTTTCTGTGCCCAAGTGTGTGTTGACCTATCTCTTGTTGTAAATTGCATGAGTGATTTGGCTCTGGGAATAAGCTAGTTGTTTTTTTTAATGCCCACTATTGATTATTAGTCCAATTACCCTTAGTTTACAGCCAGTCTTGCCTTGCATCCTCCTCTCCGTTCCTCCTTCTTGTACCCTTGTTCAGGTTCTTTGTGTGGGACATTTTCTTCTAGAAGGAATAATATGATATATATTTATTTTATATTATTATATTGAGATATACTGTATATATATATATATATATATATATATTGATGATCTTAGGAACACCCTTGCTTGCAAAGGTAGGATATAATATTGATATGAGAAAGCATTTATAATTATTGAGAGACATTACAGTTTTTCTCGATTGCTTAAACACATTTCTTGAAACTATGCCTCGTATTCTCAAAACAGTAAACACAAATCCATAACGTCTCACCCAATTCACCAAACATCCTATTTTCAGGTCAAAATGAAGCACTATATCAAAACCATTAACTCTTACTGAAAAACCAAACTTTGACCTCAGACGGGACACACAAGCCGTCACAACATACACACTAAAACTTAGTTTTACACACTGGTGTAATAAATTCAAAACAACATTTCCGAAACTGTTAAGTTATGTTGCCACAAACCTTTTCAGGTGAACACAAGACACAACCAATGGTTACATTGGCACATTTTATTCATAACTGTATTACAGTACTACACAGTAAAAAAAAACAAATTCTGCATTATTCTGCATCAGAACGTCTTTGCTCTGGGTCAGGCCAGAGAATCTCGTCCACATCACAGGCTATATTGGCCCTAGCCAGGCAGCGGAGGTAAAATCCTCTTGCATGCCTGATCCACCCCTGGCACGCATCTACGGATATGTCTAGACAGGCTTCTTCCATGGCCTGAAGGAGGTGAACACGCATATAAGGTTCTCGGTCATACACTTTCCACCGCCATGCCAAAAAAAACTCCTCTATTGGGTTAAGAAATGGAGAGTATGCAGGCAGAAAGAGGTTGGAAAATATTGGGTTATTGGTAAACCAGTCACGAACCAGAGCAGCGCGATGGAAGCTGACGTTATCCCAAACAACAACATAGTGAGGGTGCTCTGGTTGTGCTGGTTCCCTGTGGTCCAGCTGGAACATATGCTCTCTTAGACCATCAAGGAATGCAAGAAGGAGCATAGTATTATAGGGTCCTAGACTGGCATGGCGGTGGAGTACCCCTCATTGGCTGATGGCTGCGCACATCGTGACATTCCCTCCACGCTGACCAGGGACATTTACAATTCCTCCCCCTTCTCCTTCTTTTGGTGAGGTTGAAACCAGCCTCATCCACAAAGATAATTTCAGGTGGAACAGGCCAGCCTTCAATCTCAAAGATTCTCTGCAAAACACATCAAAACACAATAGAGTATATCACTACCCTGAAGCACAGTTCAAGAGGGCACAAATGGCAGCATAGACTGCTATACTGTGATGGTGCACAATACTTGTGGAAAGGCTGATGGAATTTATTCCTTGAAAATGATTATTATCCTCAATCACTCTCCTTTGAATCTCTCGCAGGCGGATTACATTATTGGCAATGACCATGTTTACAAGCTCCCTCTCTTGCTCCTCTGACAAAAGCCTTAGCCTCCCACCACCAAATGGTCGTCTCTGTATCCTACAAAAATAGAAGCACACATTACTTACATTTTATGGATTTATTTAGTATTACAGAAGCATAGTACAACAGTGCATGTGATGTCAAAGCACAGAGTACAGCACTCAAAAGTTACTGTACAGAGCAGTCGTACTGTAAGTACACCTACCTGTTTTCCTACCTGAAGGTTCTGATGATGGAGGCGACGGTGAAGCGACTCATTGCCCAGCCTCCCTCATGGTCATACCACGGACAAGAACATGGTCCACTAAAGTGGCTCGAATTTCATCCGAGACTGCTTGTCTCCTTGCCCTTACTCCTCCTCCACCTCGTCTTTCACCACGTCCTCCTCTTCTACCTCGTCTTTCACCACGTCTTCCTCCTCTCCCTCCTCGCCTTCCTCCTTCACCACGTCCTTGTCCTCCTCCTCCTCCTTCTCCTTCACAACGTCTTCCTCCTCTCCCTCCTCGCCTTCCTCCTTCACCACGTCCTCGTCCTCCTCCTCCTCCTTCTCCTTCTCCTTCACCACATCTTCCTCCTCTCCCTCCTCGCTTTCCTCCTTCAGCACGTCCTCCTCCTTCTCCTCCTCCTCCTCCTCCTCGACCATGTCCTCTTCCTCTTCCTCTCCCTCTCCCTCTCCCTCTCCCTCCCTCTCCCTCTCCCTCTCCCTCTCCCTCCTCGACCATCATTTCTCTGTGGATCCATTGTTCCAAAACTCAATGAACTGACTCTGACCATTTTATCTATCTGTTGAAAGATTGGTGAAAGATTCTGATTGGTGTGTGAGTTTTGCAGTAACAGTTCAACAAATCTGACTCATGTGTCAAAACCAGGGAATAGTGTTTATAGTTTAGTAAAATGGGTGTGCTTTTTGAAAAATGGCGTTATGGTTTTGAACTTTTAGTTCAAAAGCCTGGTTATAGTGTTTAAGCAATTGAGAAAAACTGTAAGTGTGAACTAGTTGAATCATGGTAATATAGGCAAGCAAGGAGACAAGGAAAGTGGGGAGTTTGGAGAAGAGATGAAGTGATTTGGTCAGTGATGTGGACAGAAATAATTAGCCACATTTAGCTGAAGTCAGCCGGAAAGCAGCCGGAGAGAGCGGGCAAAAAAGATTGTGTTTGTATAATGTGTTGGTGTCCCATGAGAGCGGGTCGGTGGGGAGATTGTGTAATAGCAATATTGCTTAGTATGATTCTCTCTGCGTTCCTCTGCATACAGTGCAGGTGTGTTTACGTCTGTGTGTATTTAGTTCAAGTGTACTATAAGGTGTGCTGTAGGCAGCATCTCTGTCCCTGGCAAGGAAGAAATTGTTGTCCACTGGTTATTCCAAATGACCTACTTTCTAGTGTGCATATGTGAATAAAATTATTCTTACTCAATACGTTTGATCTCCAACCAGCGCCTCTGTAGATGTGTGTGTTTGTGTGTGCTTTTGTGCTATCGTTGTGCCTATTTCTGTTTGTGCGTGCACATGTGTGAGTTGTGATGCATTTACATTATAGAGAGAAGAGATGAGAAAAAAACAAAAAAAACAATCAATCATGCTCCTCCTTTGGCCCTGTTACCAAGGTGATACAGAGATTCTATCAATGAGCCAAGGTCCCTGTTGCCATGGAAACTCTTATGAATGAGAAAGGGCCCAGTAACCGTGGAGATGGTGTGAATGAGGACTGCCTCATCGGCTTGACACAGTTTGTGACGCCAGATGCTGTTTTAGAAACTAAATTCTTCATTATTACCATCATCATTGTCAACATCATCATCATCATCATCATCATCATCATCATCATCATCATCATCACCATCGTAGTCATCATCATCAGTGTTTTTACTATTTTACTATAATCAGTCATGTCACAGAAACAAATTACATAACATAATGTGTATTGCAAGAAAGTATTCAGAGATACAAAACAGACATACTAATATGTAATACACAAGTGTATATGAAAATGTGTGTGTGTGTGTGTGTGTGTGTGTGCGTGTCTGTGCGTATTGGTTCATGTCTGCACACATGCATTCACACCCATACAGCTCCATTTATATTGTAAATATAATGCTTTAAGCTTAAAACTGTATGTCCCCAAGGCTGACTATCCTATCATATCACTTTTAACTCTCCACTGATTTGTGGAGTCTGACTTCTAAATCCGTCTGAATTTTGTTACATGTTTTATCATTATCTTTTATTTAGACTATTCCTTTCTACTCATTGTGTTTCTTTTCCCTTGTGCAAGACGTTGTGTATTTCACCTTCCCTTGTATTTCACCTTCCCTTCCTACATCTCCTGGCCCTTTAGTGCCATCCTCTATTGCATCTATGCAGTGTTCTGTGTTGCCTAGTATCTTCTAGGCCAAAGCAATAAATGTTTACCTGCTTTGTGGGTGACGTTGTGTAGCTAAGCCTGTACTCTCACCTCCCTTTGAAGCGGAGTTCTCCACAATATTATATTGTTATTAAGACTAGCACTATACATTAGTTAACAATGTGTCAAAGTAATAAAACAACTTATTAACCCTAAAAAAAATCTCAACATTATATATATATATATATTTCCCAACATACCTACACCAACCTACTTGGCTGAATATATTGATATTGCATTGTCTACAGTACAATTTACATGTGTAACGTTTTTAAGTGTTTGTTAAAGGTTGTTAAAAGTAACCATACTGTGAAATGTCAAAACCCTCAATCCACAGGGAAATGCCACAGCCCTCAGAAACTGTGCTTTTCAACGAGGCGTCGGGACTTTCGTACGGTCGTGATGTCACCACTATACTATATATAGGGAGAAATTGCCGCTACGGTGCCATTGCAGTCATTCTCAGGCTGCAATGACAGGAGCCGAGGGCGCAGATGCGGCAGACCCAGAAACGCTGACAAATTAGAGCTGAGCTAGACTGTTTTTTTTCGGGAGGGGGGCTCAAAGAGACAAGCGCTAAAAACGAAGCGTTTCAGACAGAGGGTCAATACAGGTAATAGTCAGACAGACAGTGTGAGAAAAAAATGAGTTTTTTTTGGACATTAAAGCATGTAAACGTGTTCTACGAGAAACCTAAAATATGAAGTTAAGAAGTCGTAGTTAATTATTGGCTGCTATATACGATGATACTGATACAGTAATTAGCTATCACTAATAAGCACAGTAGTTTAGCTATAATTTGAATATCACTTCCAGCAATTACATCTGAATGTTTTTATTATTTCTTTGGACAATATAGGGTTTAGTGAGTTGACAAACGGCACATCTGCCATTATGTTTTAGCCACACACACACAGCTGAAGTACAGTGTTGCCTTGTGACCAAACCAGGAGCCTGTGATGAGGCATTTGATATCACACAATGCCATTGCAAGGACTCTAGACTAGTGATGGAGCACATACCACTGGGGGGGGGGGGGGGGGTGAGGGTGGGGCATCCTGGTAATTCAATACAGCATTCACCCATAGATCCTGGGTCGGTGTTACTTTTTCCTTCTTGCCAATTTCATAGGTTTCCAAGCAATGCAGGCTGACTTTCAAACCTGTGATTAAAGCTCTGCTGTGTCACTGGGCCTCTTAGTGGAACAGAGGGAAGTGGAAATGTGTCAGAGAGATGGAAAGAGAGAGAGAAGAGAGAGAGAGAAGTGGGAAGGAGGATGATTCACAGTGTGCGTCAGACGAGGGAACTGACTGGAAGTCTGGCACAAGGGAACATCTTAACAATCTGAAGTACACACATACACACATATGCTGTTTACGAGTCATTATTCAGACGAGCGGTGATACAGGTGCTGTAACACACGCCATGACACGTTTACTCTTGCGGTCTGGCAATGGCTCGAAGAGAAACATTTCAAACGTAGAATAAAAATAAGTAGAAATAAGCAAGTCAGCATCTCTGATTCTCACCATCTGCCAGTGCTCTCTCTCTCTCTCTCTCTCTCTCTCTCTCTCTCTCTCTCTCTCTCTCTCTCTCACTGCCTTCTCTCTCTCTCTCTCTCACTGCCTTTCTCTCTCTCTCTCTCACTGCCTTTCTCTCTCTCTCTCTCACTGCCTTTCTCTCTTGCCCTGTCCCTCCATGCTTCTGACTTTGTCCTTCTTTCATCGCCCCTCTCCTCCCCATCACTCCATCTCTCCTTTTTCATTTTATAGTCCCTCTGTCATCTTGTTACAAAAGACTGTCCCTTCAGCCCATCCCTTTCTCGTCCTGATACACTTCTCTGTCCTACTTCACTTGTCAGCGCTATTGATCAGCTCAGCTCTTACAGGATTTACATACAGTGCTCACCCAGTTGCTTTTAATGACCTGGCACGGGGCTGTGTTTAAGAGGTGTGTGTGTGTGTGTGTGTGTGTGTGTGTGTGTGTGTGTGTGTGTGTGTGTGTGTGTATGAGTGAGGCTGACTGAGAGGTACAAGCTTGACTAGCTTAAATATTGATTGCGTTTGCACACTTTTGTGCATTTGTCTCTATCCCTTTAGGATCCTGTCCACTGTGGGTTCAGATTTCGACCTGCGGACCCTCAGGGCTGTGCGAGTATTAAGACCCCTCAAACTGGTGTCCGGTATTCCTAGTAAGTCAAAACTCTTCATTTGACGTTGAAAAATATACTCTTTATTTGTTTGTTTTGGTTTTTTTTTTACAGTTTTTCGCCAGCCTACTTCCTTGATACCAAACAGTTTTTTGTTATCCCTTTGTTAAGAAAATTACATTCCAGAACAGTTTCAGATTTTATTGGAGGATCAAAATAGCACGGAGAAGCATTTTATGTCAAAGTTTTATGCAGCTTCTGTGTTCTGCATAATGCACCCAATGTGTTCAAACAAAAGTGGTTCTTCTATGCACTCTCTGCTCCTTTTTTAAATGTTATAGCGGCAGTAGTGTTCCAGCACCACTGCAGTGTTATTAATAGCGTGGACTCCACTACAGGGCTGAACAAGCAAACCAAGGCTTACTCATCATAAAAGTCACTGAGCTTCCTGTGAAGACCAAATTAGAGTTCCATTCCAATATGTGATATACATTTCGGTTTTCACAAAAACAACCATTAGTATTAAATAAAACTTACTTTAAAATGTGGCCTTTGGTACCATTTGTTTGTTAGAAACATTATGACAAAAACCTATGATTTTGACCTCAACTACATGTGTAGCATATACTGACTATATTGTGTGATCACAGGTTCATATATATATAGTGTCTACCAGGTAACAGGCTGCTTCCTCCAGTGGGGGCAGCAAAATAAGTATGTGATATAGTCATAAACTGATGGTCTTATCATATCTCTGGTTATCATTATGACAATGCTGAACATTAAACAGCTGGTAATGGAGGAAATGAAGGGATTTCTTTTGTAAAGAGTTTACTGTAACTGCTAAATAAATAGAGGGAGGAAGAAGCAGGTTGCACCTTTTTTACCTTGTAGATCCCTGCACCTGATTGTAATAGTTGAAAAGACCTCGGAATTAAATTGATGATGGATGTTAATGATTATAAAAGTATTAATACTGTATACACTGTGTCCTCCAGGCTTACAGGTGGTGCTCAAATCCATCATGAAGGCCATGATTCCTCTGCTGCAAATTGGCCTGCTTCTTTTCTTTGCCATCCTCATGTTCGCCATCATCGGCCTGGAGTTCTACATGGGCAAATTCCACAAAACCTGCTTTGACAATCACACAGGTAAAAGTGTGCGTGCGTGCGTGCGTGCGTGCGTGCGTGCGTGCGTGCGTGCGTGCGTGCGTGCGTGCGTGCGTGCGTGCCATTATTGCTAGGGTTAAATGGCTAACTGTTTGCCCCCAATAAAGACATGTTCCGGTTGAGATAGACAACAATAGTTAAAAAAAAAACATATTTGGCATTAAAATGTTTAATAATACTTAATACTTATACATATTCATTTTAGCTATACAGTGTATCTGATACAATATATATATATTGTGCATTGTCCCTGCTAAATAAACAATAAATAAATAAATACACTTCATGTTTATCTAATGGGAAGTTAGTCTAGTATAATGAATGTTGTTGAATTCATTGCTAATATCTGCATAATTCCCTCATTTCCCATGTATGGAGTTGAGATCATAAATAATATTCCATCTATAAAAAATGTATACTGTTGAAAACTTGTTGTTTGTTGGTCTATTGAGTCTATCTGTATATGCCTGGATTCTGTTTTGAAACACCTCCCCACTTTGATCTATGTTCAGGTGAGATGCGAGAAGAGTTTCCATGTGGGACAGAGCCTCCGTCACGGCTGTGTCCAGAGGGCACCATGTGTAGACCGTACTGGCTGGGACCAAACTATGGCATCACCCAGTTTGACAACATCCTGTTTGCTATCCTCACCGTCTTCCAGTGTATCACCATGGAGGGCTGGACTGACCTGCTCTACTATGTATGTACTGCTGAACAGTGTCCGGAACCCATTTACACACTCAGTGACCTTATTGTCCTCTTCAGCCTCCCCAGAAAAACAGAGCATGTATATAAAAGTTAAGAATGTGGTAAAGCCGGAATAAAAGGAAGATCTCTGTGCCAATAAGTTTAGGCAAGAATAGAGATGTTGTAATTATTAGATTCAGAGTAGAAATTATACAATATCAGTTTGTTTGCCATGCCGACCCTGTTGTTAAGAACAATGCCTTGGTTTGGCACTTTTGTATGCATTTTTTGTGGCCATTTTGTGTGGATAAAACTGCCATGCAATATCTGGGGGGAAAAAAAGCAAAAATGTAATACCCAGTCAAATACAGCTGAACTTCAGTCTTATGTTTGTCCAACATGCCTGGCAATAGTTAGCCTGGTTGACACCAGACCCTTCTCAGTTGTAGCTGAGATTGGGTCTGGGCAAACTTCATTCGCAGCTCATTTCCAAAGGGGCGTCACCAATGGACGCCGTGCAAATTCCTCTGGGCGCAATTGGATAGTCCTTCAACCAATCAGACCAACGATCCGGGTGACGTAGCGGCGACAGCGGCATCAACGGGTTGCTGCGCTTCGGTAGCCGTCATGTTGAATGTAAACAAAAAGCTACTCGCCGTCGCTGCGCTATCGTCATCGTGTAAAGCCAGCCTCAACGGTTGTGATTGGTGCCTCGATTTGGAAAAATTGGAAATGGGCTTGAATGGCCTCCTGGCCAGACTGACTTGCAGAGCAAATCTCAAATTTGCCGGAAATTCGTCAGGGTTTTCCCAGACTAGGCACAACCAAACCATCCAAGATTATTTTCTCTCATAAAATACTAAGATTCAAGTGTTAAAATGTCCAATGATTTTCAGTGAGTCTGCCCATAACATAAGTACCAGGTCTTGAACAGTGTCATCACTCATGCCCAAGACTAAATAGTTCCCTGCTGTCAGTGGCAATGGTTGCTAAGAAACCAGAGGTAGATGAGGGTCTTTGAGTGTTACTGTACTGTAGTCGTCTCTTTCCCCATCGTCTCTCCCTCTTTGTCCATCTTATCCTTCCCACTGCTCTTCTTCTTTCTTTATTCCTTTTTCTTTTTTTCTTTCCTTTTTTTCTTTCCTTTCTTTCTTAGCTCTATCTCCTCCCTTCCGCTCTTTCCATCTCACTCTGTGTGTCTCTCCCTACGTCCCTCCTTCCCGGTGCTGCTCTATATTTAAAAGGGCCTGTTCAGCCCAAGTTATTCTTGCAGCTGCTGGGGAAGGGAGCGATAAAAGTTTAATGGTAGAAAAAAGGGTCTGCGGTACATTGGGTTCACAGCAGCAATACCAGCTTACACGCAGGATTAAGGAAAGATGGGGGAAGGAGGAGACAGGTGGACGTTAGGGAGGCTGTGAGAAAGAGAGCGCAACGTGCGAAAGAGAAAAGGGGGTCTGGAGGTGGGAAAGGGTAAAAGAGTGAAGACGCTGATCAGTGAAAGTGACGAGGAACGGACAGATTTCACGAAAAAAAGGAAGGGATGAGGTAAGGTATGAAGTTATGAATCAAGGAAAGAATGAACAAACATCAAAATGAATGAAATAAGGAAGACAAAAGAAGTAGAAATGGGCCCGAAGAAGGATGCACAAGGAGAAAGAAAAAACAATAAGGAGTGAATAAAGAAAATGGAAGTAGGGTCTGGTCAGAAGGGTGGTGGCGACAGAGAGGGAGAGACCAAAGCATTTGTTATACATTATTTACTCTGCGCTGAGGGGCTAAATAGAGTGGCAGATATGCATTTACTTATTGAGATGACTTAAAGCTAAATCATGTCAGCCCTGCTGTTGTTAATATTTCCAGCAGCGGAAGACAGCACTTTTGAGTACACTACCCCGCATTTTTTTTAATGGCCACATTGTCTGGACATTTAATGATGACTTTAAGGCAAATTTTTCTAACATGATGTTCAATCCAGATGGTTTTTTTTTAACAATAATTATATGAATAGCTTTTGAGAAACACTTAATAAATGCACCTTAATTTGACAAGCAGGCGTAATAAATTGCACTGGTATTTGCGTTAGTGCATGGCTACGACTTTAACAAACCCTTCAGTTTCAGCACAGATGGACCGAAACTGAGTCATGCAGCTGTACCGTTCTACCTTTCACGGATTTAATCGACGTGTTCGCAAGAATGTCTAATGTCTCTGTTGATCTTTGGTCATTATAAGTTGTGTCCGAGAGCTAAACATTGATTACTCTGTGTGTGTGTGTGTGTGTGTGTGTGTGTGTGTGTGTGTGTGTGTGTGTGTGTGTGTGTGTGTGTGTGTGTGTGTGTGTGTGTGTGTGTGTGTGTGTGTGTGTGTGTGTGTGTGTGTTTCCAGAGCAACGATGCCTCAGGGAGTGCATGGAACTGGATGTACTTCATCCCCCTCATCATCATCGGCTCCTTCTTCATGCTCAACCTGGTGCTGGGTGTGTTGTCAGGGTAAGCGTTTGTGTGTGTGTGTGTGTGTGTGTGTGTGTGTGTGTATGTGTGTTTGTGAGAGGGTGCTTGTGACAAATATACAGTATTGTAAAGGTTGTGTGTACGTATATTTACGTATATATATTATTTATTCTATAGATGTTAATTAGTAGTAGCATAGATTTGGAAACAAATTTAAAAATGATTGTATTTGATTTGATTTTATTATTATGTATGTCATGCTAACAATGCATGGTGTCTGAATTAAAAGTGTCTAAATTTGTGTGGCATGTGTGTGTGTATGTGTGTGTGTGTTGATGTGTGTGTGTCTCTGCAGGGAGTTTGCCAAAGAGAGAGAGCGTGTGGAGAACAGGAGTGAGTTCATGAAGCTCCGAAGACAGCAGCAGATTGAAAGGGAACTCAACGGTTATCTGGAGTGGATCTGCAAAGCTGGTATGTACAATATCCATCCACACAATATCCATCCATTGTCACACACAGAGACACATATATAAATAATGGCCCCCATTTTTAAAAACAATGAATCCATTGTCACTAAATTAAAAAATAAATAAAAATGTTGGAGACATTTTTAAAGCAAACTCAACACCTTCTGCCTGGAGTGAAGATAATTTGGATTTGACTGTGAAGCATGCAGCAAATAATGATCTATAGTCACTGGGGTGATGCTTATTTATTTTAATTATATTTTATTTGCAAGAATAAAATATGAGCTTTGTACTGAAGTAGTTAGAAGCACACTAGCTATCACGATTCACAATCAAACAACTCAGTCATGAAGCTTAAATTATCAGGCAAGTTTTTGGGGCGGTATAATGTAGGTATAGCTCTCCTCAGAATGTAACACAAACAAACCTGAATTACCAACCATTTGTATAGGTAAATATATGTCAACAGCCTTGATTTGCATTGCTGTGGCAAGGATTAAAGACCGTAGTTCTCTTCATCTCTCTTGTCTTTTTACTCCGACCCATCTGCTGAGGGCAGAAAAGATGTAGAGAAGATAAGAGGAATGGAGGGTTGGATGTTGGATGTTGGAAGGAGTGGATAAAGGGGCCGATAAAAAAGGACAGACCTTTGATCTTCTTGAAAAGACCATCTACATAAAAACAAGGAAGCTAAAAAACAAAAGAGGGAGGGATGAGTTGCAAGCACAGGTGCAGGCCAGAGACTTTGTTTCCACTTTTAATTAAAATGAGAAATGGCAATTGATGATAACAAAAGATTGATAGATATTCTTGATGTCATTCAATATGAATTGATTGTGGCATATTAACATGTTTTGTTCATGCATGTTTTGTAGAAGAGGTCATCTTGGCGGATGATGACAATGAAAATGATTATGATGGTATGCATTTTGATTTGATTTAAAAAAAAAAATATTATACAAATAAATTAAACATACTTGTTCTGTTGTGTTATAGATTAAACATTATTATTTTTTTCTATTACAGGCTCCCGTAGAAGAGCCACAAAAAACCATAAGAGCAAAGCTGAGCTGCTAAACCCAGAGGAAGGGGACGGAGATCTGGCAGTAGGTAAGATATACGCACACACACACACACACACACACACACACACACACACACACACACTCACTCAAAGGCAAACCACAGGTACATACAGATGCTATCTTATCTTGCATATCAGCATTACCTGACCCTCCTCTCCTTCCCTCTCCTTTCCTCTCCTCTGCTGCTCTGCACTTCTCTCCTCATGTTACTTTTTTCCCCTTTCCTCAACCCCCCCTCATCTTTCCACCTTTCTTTTCTCCTTCCTACTTCTCTCCTCCAAACCCTCTTCCTCTAGCCTTCTCATGCTACACAATTCTCCCTGTTTCCTCCTAAGACAAAGGAATTTTTATAATGTGCGATTTGTTGTGCGCTAGACATCATGTAATTTGGACACTGCAACAGACAGTATAATCTGCTAAAATGAGCAAAGATCATATGCGTCTGAAAATGAATTATGCATCAATATTTATTGTAATTAAAAATATGATCAGATATTAAAAAAAAGAGAGTATTTCAAGAAGCAAAAGAGTTTAGTGGAAGTGATGTTGTACTCGCCTGCTCTTCTCATGAGCAGATTGATCAGGGGAATCCAAGTTGAACTATTCTTCCTAAATGACATTCACTCTGTTTATTCCCCATAATCTTCTACTTCCCATGGCAACAACGGGATCATCTACTGCATGTGTCATTATTACTGTATATGCTCAAGTAGAGTGTTTTGTACCTCCTTACGGTGTTTAAGTCACAAATCAGAAAGGCAGAAGACACTGTGGACAGTTCTGCTTTTCCAGGATGCTGAATGTACACAAGCAACCCAATAAACCACTGTTCACTTCGCTGTTCCCTTCACTGTTAAGCTTACACTGAACCTTTTGCCTTGCTTATCCTTTCAGGTTCACCGTTTGCCCGTGCCAGCTTGAAGAGCTCAAAGCTCGAAGGATCAGATTTCAAGCGGCGGGAGCGACGGCTACGCTTCCTTATCCGACACGTTGTTAAGTCCCAGGCCTTCTACTGGACCGTACTGTGTTTGGTGGGCCTTAACACTATGTGTGTGGCTGTAGTGCACTATGACCAGCCAGACCCACTGTCGGATTTTCTATGTGAGTAGGAGGGAGGGGGATACATGCATACTCCACAAATACTTTCATCACAGATTACTGGAAGGGAGTGGGTGAGAAAATTCTTAAGTAAATGTGACTAAATCCATGAAAGAGCTGACCCAAGCAGTTAACACAGGCACATCCAAACACGCAATGTCTTCCGCACAGATTCATACTGTTTCTCTCTGGGTTTTAAAATATAAACGTTACATATACACACACACAAACACGCACAATGGGATTAAATTTAATTGAAATGACAAAATAAAAATAAGACAAAATATAGAAACCAGAAGATGCATTGAAATTAAAACTATATATTTTATATAAGCATTATACCCGTGGTTTATACTTCACCCGAATGGCGCAACCTAGGATACAAAAGAACACAGTGAGAGATTGAGCTTAGAGGATGAGTGAAAAGCATATTAGGTAATTAAGAATACAAAAACTGAAGAATTTGAATGTATTTTGACACAAATTGCTAGCCTGACATGGTCATACTCAGATAACCTCCCGACCTCGAATTTTGTGGGCAGGGCTAAGTTTGGCTGGCATCCAGGCTAACAAATTGCAGGTTTTATTAACAAACTCGAATTACAAAATGCCTTATTTTTGTATTTAAAATGTATGCTTAAATACAGTTATCACAAAACGCTGCCATTCTTTCTTCTCTCTTCTTGTCTTCTTCCCTCCATGTAGATTTTGCTGAATTAATCTTCCTGGGGATATTCTTGACGGAGATGTGTGTGAAGATGTATGGCCTGGGCAAGCAGGCCTACCTCAACTCCTCCTTCAACTGCTTCGACTGCATTGTGAGTGCCACAGCACCTGGTGACCCCACATAAAGACAAACAAATAAACACACACAACAAGCACAAACTCATATGTAGGGTTGGGCATCGTTTGGATTTTAACGATTCCTGATTCCTTTCGATTCCGGTTCTTATCGATTCTCGATTCCGAGTCTTTTGAGGGGTGCAGTTGAAACGGGTCACATGCATATTTTCACAAATAAGAAGAAAGTTTAATTTTGATTCAATGGTGGTTTGCAGTTTTCCAGGGCTTTTTCAATGTAGAATAAAGCCACACTAGAGCACTTAGCGCTTACTGTGCTCCAAGGCTGCAACAAAACAAGCGCCTAGCCGCTTCGGAAACCAAAACTTGCGCATCTTTAATTGGGAAGCGATGATCGGATTTGAAACCAAATCCTCTAAACGATTCCAAACGATTCCAATAAAGAAACAATTCTACTGGAATCGTAATTTTTTAAACGAATCGGTTCTCGATGCCCAACCCTACTCATAAGCAGGTGCAAACACTCATTTAACATAACCATGCACAAACCGACAAAAATACAGTGATGATTTGCTGATGTGTGCACAGTATTAGTTCATTATGATGAATAACCACATGCTTGCATATGCTTGTGTTTGTATTAGGTGATATGTGGTAGTATATTTGAAGTGCTGTGGTCCATCATCCAGCCGGGCACGTCGTTTGGCATCAGTGTGCTACGAGCTCTCAGGTTATTGAGGATTTTCAAAGTCACCAAGTGAGTCTTTTATAATTTTATTTCTTATATTCATACAATGGACATAACATTGCACCCAGTTCAACACACGCTTTCTGTCTGTTTCCAACAGGTACTGGGCATCTTTGCGTAACCTAGTCGTCTCTCTGCTCAACTCCATGAAGTCCATCATCAGCTTGCTCTTCCTGCTTTTCCTCTTCATAGTAGTCTTTGCTCTGCTGGGCATGCAGCTCTTCGGAGGACAGTCAGTGCTCTTTTCCTTTACCTTGGCTTCTCTCTCTGTGTCTCTCTCTACCCCTCGCCTTCCTTTTCAATAGTTCGCATTTGATATTCTACTAAGACATTGGTTGCTCTTAATTGCTAGTTTTCAGAAGGAAAAAAAAACAGAAAACATTTGTTCTACTTGTAAAATGCTTCTGTGTTTTTGCTCTCACTTCTCTTTTCAATCTCTCTCACCCATTTATTTTCTTCCCCTTCTAGGTTTAATTTTGAAAATGGCACTCCACCGACCAACTTCGATACCTTCCCCGCAGCAATAATGACAGTGTTCCAGGTGAGCAGAGGAGAAGATGTAAAGGGGAGGAAGGGAGGGCGAGGCTGGTGGAGGGAGGGAGGCAGAAGGGTAGGAGAAGACCAGGGTTGGATTAGAACAAAACGATTAAAGGACTTAAGAGGATTTGCACCCGAGGAAGATGTAAAAAAAAATGTAGAACGGTACTTTTGATTTCTTAAATGTCATTAGTCATTTTAGATGAATAAATATTGTGTATGTGTGTGTTTATATCAAAGCATAATTAATCATCTGTGTGTGTGTGTGTGTGTGTGTGTGTGTGTGCGCTCGCGCCAGATCCTGACTGGCGAGGACTGGAACATGGTGATGTACGATGGCATCAAGTCTCAGGGCGGAGTCAACAAGGGCATGGCCTTCTCTGTCTTCTTCATTGTGCTCACACTTTTTGGCAACTGTATCCTTTGACAGTGAAAATGCAAAGAAGCACACAAAGCACTCACACACATACTGTATATATATAAAGACTAGTGCTGTCAGTTAAACGCGTTTTAACGGCGTGAATTCTTTTTTATCGCCGAGATTAACGTTCTTTTTGGCCTAGCAAACTTTGTAGTTTTTTTCACATGCTGATTACAACAACTAATAACGTTAGAAAACTACAACACCACACCGGATCCAGCTAGACCGGAAACAAAACAACAGGCACGCCGCACACACTTGTTTGGGCTTGTGAGCCGGCCAAAGAGTAGTAGGCTAACGTTACGTTCTGAGTGGATGGCGAGCGCGAGACGCCGAAATGGATGGCAATAAGATTCGGAATGGTAAATTTACTTTTAAAAAGTCGCCAAATGGTTCCATTGACAAGACCAAAGTGATCTGTGTGTTTTGTCATTGTGAACTGAGCTATCATCGCAGCATGTCCAGTCTGAAATACCGCTGCACACAAGCACACAGCTGATGTGAATTCTCCGCCCCCTCGTCAAAGCCAGGCGACAAAAGCACAAAGCAAGCCGATCCACTTTTCCATGTTGATAAGAGCATTAAAATAAAAAGAAATCAAGGGACATTTAGAATAGATAAAAATGTGCGATTAATTGCGAGTTAACTATGACATTAATGCGATTAATCGCGATTAAATATTTGAATCGTCTGACAGCACTAATAAAGACATTTGCAGTTATGCTTTAAAAATGTACAGACACAGATATTTAGACTTTTTTTGTTAATCTTAATCACCATAGTGCTCATTCTGTAATCTGCATCTTTTTTTGTCATGTATGCCACTAAGTCCAACCAGAAACTGACGGGGTTGTTATTGTAACATGGATATATTGGCAAGACATTGGTTCTTGTAAAATCCAACAGATCATTCTGGTTTTTTTTAGTATGTGTATGCTGTATACACATGGACAAACAAACTCCTACATGCTGGATTTCCTTTAACTCCGTGCTCAGACACTCTGCTGAATGTGTTCTTGGCTATCGCGGTGGACAATTTAGCCAACGCACAGGAACTGACCAAGGTATACGACAGTCCAATTCTTGTTTTTCAAACTATGTAGGCTACTATTCATTTTCTGAATGCTAAAAATCACAAGGTTTATGCTCCTCTACTCAAAAAATGACTTCTGTTTCCCTCATTTGCACTAGTCTCATCTCATACATCTCTTTGCTTTTGATTTCCTTCCTAATCTCTCTTTCTGCAGGATGAACAAGAGGAAGAGGAGGCTGCCAGTCAGAAGATTGCCCTGCAGAAAGCCAAGGAGGTGGCTGAAGTCAGCCCACTGTCTGCCGCTAACCTCTCCATTGCAGCGTGAGTTTCTGACTCTTTTAGTGTGCACTCTTGTTTTTGTACCCATTTTACAGTAAAACGCCAGGCAGGGATTTTAAGGATGGAACATTTGCACTTCTTTTTCTTCCTCTCTCTGTCAGCTTTTCTCTCTCTTTTCTTCCTTTTATTTCTATTTCTCTTTGTCACACTCTTTTATGCATACTAAAACACACACACACACACACACACACACACACACACACACACACACACACACACACACACAAGTCAGTGTGGATTGATCTGGGCCAGCCCTCCTCTGGTCAGAAGAGTCAGAGTCTTTGATCTTTTTTCTCTGTATACCACAGGGGTCTTTCCTTTCACTCCTGGTAAAGGTCACGCACAACAGGGGAGCCCACGTCTGCTTAGAAACACTACACACACAACACATACACACGGTTCTGACCTTTACCGCTTTGACACATCAGCCTCCGCCCACTTAATATTTCACACGTATACAGTAGATGCAATGAACAAACATGTCCAAGAGGCAAACATACACATGGTCAATGATTGTTCATCATTTTGTGAATCACACTGTGTGTGCTGTGTACTGTACTACACTGTGGTGTAAGCATTTGTATCTGTGTACCAGTAACCCTTACCTGGGAGTCCTATTGAGGTTAAATATGTATCTGTCAATGCAATGCACGTGTGTGTATGTGTGTGTGTGTGAGAGAGAGAGAGAGAGGGAGAGAGAAAGAAAGAGAGAGAGAGAGAGAGAGAGAGAGAGAGAGAGAGAGAGAGAGAGAGAGGTTTGCCCAAACATCTACCCAGAAACCTGGCCACCTTTTTTTTTTAAATAAACTGTATATCACAGTTCTAGTAATGTAGGGCAGCAGTGTGCGTTCCATTCCACTGTATCAGTGTAAATCCAAAATCCCTCCTTTTTTTAATATAAACGAAGGAAAGACATTGACATTTGATGGGGAAAGAACTTGTTTTTCCAACCAGGGATTTTAAACTTGGGGACATCAGTGGAGCATGAAGAATCTCTTAAGAAGATATTCTATGGTAGATTCAGAAAGGAGGCTGCCATGAAAGCTCCATAAAACCCATGGAAAATAGTTGTACGGCTACATAACACTAGTACTTTCAAAATGACACAGTGCACCCTTAAACAGCCATACAATCTAAACAGATTGCAGGAATTCAAATTGGTGAATCTGTCTAAAAGGCTGGAAGGAGTTTCACTACTGTGTTTTCAGTAGTTAATGCACTACAGCTTGTGATAACAGTCTTGGCATTATGATAAACTGTTAGCATGCTCTATAGCAAAGCATAACATGCTCTCATTAGTTTTTTAACCCTTTGTGTCACCCTTTGTAGGGTTTATCATCATCAACTTAGGCTCAACAGTATGAGTACATTGTATTTTTTAGTGCAATATCTTTGCAATGTGCACTAAAATCATGGGGGAAAACGCCTGTTCTCATTGATGGTAAACACATATTACAAATACTACTCGTAGTGTAATTTTGAAGAGGGACATTAGATTTAAACAACGAGGAATTTGACTGTTAAAGTGAAGCGAGAAAAAGGGCAATGTCTTTTTTTTAAATTATATAAACACTGAAGGACAAGTAGGGTAGGAAATGAAGAATTTTCAGAACAAAAGTCTAATTAACTGGAAAAAGAAAGCTAGAAACATGTAAATGTAGATTTAAAAAAAAATAAAGATACTGTTCAGACAGGAACGTCAGAGATAATGCTAGGAGTTGAGAAAGATATGGTAAAAGAAGCAAAGAATGATCAGGACAGGACAGCAGTAGTCATGCAGAATAAGTGAGTGATGCAAGAAAGATGCAATTTGTGAGAAAGTGTGCAAAAAGGAGGACAGCGAAAAATAAATAGGATTGTTTTAGCTTCACAGAACAAACTGCAGTGTGTGTGTGTGTGTGTGTGTGTGTGTGTGTGTGTGTGTGTGTGTGTGTGTGTGTGTGTGTGTGTGTGTGTGTGTGTGTGTGTGTGTGTGTGTGTGAATGTCTGGGTGTATGTGTTTTCAGTGTGTATGTGTGTGTTTCTGTGTGAAGGGTTGCATTCCAAAATGCTCAATCTTTTTTAGCAAAAATGTTAAAATGTCTTGAGATTTGTTCAGCTTTTGCATTTCAGGAATATATTTGAATCATTTTAGCAGTAATTTAGTTTTTACAGCACAATTTATTCAAATAGTGACCATTTGTCAGGATAAGCTGGCTGTTTTTTTTTTTAAATGGTTGATGGATAGCCCATTTTGGAATGAAATCCTCCTTCTGTTCTTCCGTGCCATCTCACTCACCAGCTGTTTCCCTCCTCAGCAACAAAGTACACAGTGAGTGTCACAACGCTACCGACCCCTTTCTGGACTGGTATTTATTTATTTATTTGTTTATTCATTTCTGAATCCTTTCTGTTTATTGACTTTACAACCATTCCCTGCTTTATATTGTTTTAAAACCCTCCTTTCCTTTTTCTCCTTGTCCCTTTTGTTCCTAACTTTTTTTTATGAAGTACATACCTGGCTTTCTTTAGCTGTAATTTGTGTTGGCATTTTTGGGGGAGTACATTTTCTGTTGCCTGCGCCTCACAGTACGGTTTGTTGCATTTATTGTGGTTGACTATTGGCTCTGAGAGAAAAGGTAGTTAAAGTTGATTAGTGGCAGAAGTTTTATTGGGTAAGAAAGGTGGTCACTGACAGTTTTTGGTTGTTTCTCTATCAAGTAGATATAAACTCAGTCGCTATAACCAATAACAGATTCTTGTGATCATTGTGACTTTGCCATTTATTCAATTGAGCTTGATAGGGATTTTGGGGTGCATAAAGCCTGTTCATTAAACTGTATACTTTTAATCGGTAGGTTGATTATAGATTATTATTACAAAAGCTGACTTGCCTCAGTGTTATTCTCCTTGTGTCCTCACCTGGTTTACCGAAGTAGGGCTGTCCTGCCCGGTGCCTTGGCAAGCTGTGTAGACACCCAGAACTTTGTTTTGTTGCGCTGCCTTGTTCTATAGGTCAAGCCAAATGACCCTTTACATATCTGTGGCCCCCAGTGTGTCTTTATGTCCTTGGCTATTTTATGTACTTATATTTTTGGTGTTGGTTTTCACATCATGCTCAAGTCTTTTGTGTGTATATTTTCACAGCAGTCTTTGAAACATATCTTTTAATTCTGTCAATCTCCTCCTCCTCCCTCTCCACCATGCTTCATTTTTGCAGTAAGGAGCAGCAGAAGAACAACAACAAGGGGATCAACAAGTCAGTGTGGGAACAACGTACCAAGGAGCTGAGGAGGCAGACTCTGGTGTCCAGCCGCGAGGCCCTCTATAACGAGCTGGACCCTGACGAACGCTGGAAGGCAAGGACAGGGAGGGAGGAGCAAAACAATGTAAAGGAAAAGGCAAACGAAGCCACCTAGACTTGTGCTATCAGTGTACACAAGTAATGGCGATGATGATGATGATGACTTATGTAAACACGTTGCTTACCTGGCGTTTATACATGTATAGTGTTTATACTGTATATGTATAGATTAAAAAGACTTTATTATATTGTAACTTCTCCTCTTGTCCCTTTCACATCTTTAATCTTCTCCTCCATGCTGCCTCTCTATCCTCTCCTCTCCTTGCAGGTGAACTTCTCACGTCACATCCGTCCGGACATGAAGACCCACCTGGATCGACCGTTGGTGGTCGACCCCCACGAGAACCGCAACAACAACACCAACAAGACCACTGCAAACAGTTCAGACCTCTGCTTCAGCCAGCACCATCCTGCTGATGAGCTCCACAGACAAACACGCCTCCACGAACACGGTGGCCAAGTAGGTGGGGGTGGCGGAGGCGGCTCAGGTCCAGTCAGGGCTCCCTTGGAGAGGGGTGAGTCCACAGAGAGTAGGCGGAGTCGTAAAAGCGAGCACCACCACCCCAGCTCTCATGTCCGATTGGATGCTACAGTGATTCCTGGGCCAGGCTCGGAGGAGAGGCCTTCCAGGCGCCACCATCACACCCGGAGTGGCAGTCGAGGGGGAGGGCAGTCAGAACACAGGAAGCCCAGGTCACATCGAAAAAGTGCCGAAGATGGCGAGGATGGCGGGGGAGGAGCTGGAAAAACAGGGAGACATAAGAACAAAGGGGTTGACAGAGGTGGAGAAGGAGGAGAGCAGGAGGGAGCTGGGGATGGCAGTGAGAGGAGGCCAAGAAGAAATCGCCATGGCAACCAAACGGACGGCGAGGGGAAGAGGATGTGCCAGCACAGAAGGAAGTATGTCCATTGCACGCGGCTGTAGATATGATGCAAACATCAATTGCAACAATGACGTTTACGGATATTCACAAATAATTCTGTTTTCTAAAGTCGTCTGATCCAAAAACGTTATGCTTATGATTTCTTCTCTGTACTCATATTTGTGTCTGTGCTCCTATCACACCTTTTCTCCGGATATCATCTCCGCCTTTCCATTCTTTTCTCTCCACACTCCGCCTGAACTTTTTTTCTATCGCCAACTGCTTCTTCTTACTCCCTCTTTCTAGGGATTGCAGTGTGCCTAACCTCTCTACCACACGGCCCATTCAAAAGAGCCTCTCCAGGCAGGACAGCCAGTACAGTGAGGATATGGACAACCTCATGAATACCAAACTGGTCTCTGGCTCTACCCCAACCAGCGAGGTTCACCCTAATCCAGTTGCCAACCACACTGTGGCCCCTGGCTTTGGATCTGCCCTCCATCTTGCCAACAGTGGCACTCATGGGAGTTTAGTAACGTTAGATAGCTATGGGAGCATCGCCCATCACCGTACCAACAGTGTCATTAGGCTGCCCCACCCTGACTATACAGCTGTAGACATGCCAATTTTTCCATCCACCAATGCCATACTGCAGGGTAAGGGCAGATTTAATTTGTGTTGTGTTTCTTCTAATGTCTTTACTTTAACTGTTTTCTTAAATAACAAACAAATGTTCATTTTCACCCCCATCCACACCTCTTTTTTACCCCCCTCTTTGATCCAGTCAATAAAAATGCCAACACAGAGCCTCTGCCAGCAAAGGAGGATAAGGACGATGATGATGATGAGAAGAGAAGGGAAGGAGGACCCAGGCCCATGCCTCCCTACAGCTCCATGTTTATCCTGTCCACCACCAACCCGTAAGTGGGATGGCTACTAACGCATGCACCCACACTCACCTCCACTCTATGAATCCACGTAGGCTGACACACAGGAATGCATTCTTGAGGTATTCACCCAGCATTTGTTTTTTTTGTGGATGGAAAATGGATCTACTATTCAGTCACAGCTACCACACTTGTGGACACACACTAACACATACATACATACATATGCAGAGCATTCCTAAGGCTGTTTTATGCTTCTGTCGCAGCGACGCACGCATTTCCCGGTTCTCCTTCTCCATAAACAACATGAAATCAAAGAGAGGGTTAAAAGTGCCCTGCCACATGTATTTCATTACTTTGTGGTAATGTTTGAAGTTCTACCATGGACTCTGTAACATTTTTTTGTGGAAAAAATGCCTTGGTTACATTGTTTCAAGCCATTCTAGCGTGGTATAGAAAGCCTACAGGAAGATTCAGCTTGATTTCTGCCAGTTCTCATTAATATTCAACAAGCTAAGCTGTTTGAATCTGATTGGCTAACAGCTAGCCAATGAGAGCCCGGCTGTCAGAATGCTTTACCCAGCCCAACTGGGCGAGCTAATGAATAGTAATGAGCTCAGGCAATATGATGTCAGACTGACCAGCTTTTGTAATTGGTCTGATTTCTCTGCTTATTTCTTTTCAGTGGCTAGAGATGACAGAGGAGATAGCAGTTCATTATCACATTCACAACATAACACAAACACATATGGACCTAACCTATTTCAAAAAATGCAAGTAAAAAACGGTTTTGTATGGCAGGGCACCTTTTAACTCTTCCTGCTACAGATTTCCCACCTTGGTCAGAAAACACAGGGGAGACTCTTTGTTTCTCTCACTATGACTCTAGAGTTGCTACTCGCTCCGAAGCTAATCACCGTCACTCTCTCACTTCTCCCTCGCTCTACCACTCACTCCCCACACACACACACAGACACACACACATGCCACTTCTCCCTCGCTCTACCACTCACTCCCCACACACACACACACACACACACACACACACACACACATGCCAGCTCGACACACACCAGCGCACAAGTATAAACATCAGGCCACTTATGTAGGCTACAGCGAAAGCTCTGTGTGGAGCCTCCGCAGAACCATAAAACAGCCTTTAGAGTAAAAAGCAAATACATCATACTTACAAAGTAGGTCTAATGGTATGCATAGCACTAATGCAAAGAAAACAAAATGTCTTTGTCTGCTTCTAGGTTTCGGCGGGCGTGTCACTACATCTGCACCCTGAGTTATTTTGAGATGACTATCCTGCTGGTCATTGCCATGAGCAGTATTGCCCTGGCTGCTGAAGACCCTGTCTGGCCCGAATCCCCTCGCAACAATGTAAGAAAGTCAACATACACACTGCATATGTACTAATGCTTTTGTTGCATGAAATATTATGTGAATACAATACTTATTGCTTTTGTTTTTACTTAATATGCTGGTTGTTTTTTTCTTTGTAGTGTCATGCCAGCCCTCTACATGTGTGGAGCTGCATCAATGAATAAATAAATGAATCCTATAAAGTTTCACACAAAACAAAAACAAAAAAATAAATAAAATAAAAAAGGTTAAATCTCCTACCATTATGTTGGTGGTCAGTAGACAATGAAAAGGAATAGTTAGGTTTTCCCAGATTTTAAAAAGTTTCAAACATACCCAGAGGGAAACAACATACAGTAGGCTACAGCATGTTTATGCAAGTATAATAAACAGTTACAATATCATTTGAAAAGGACTGCTTCTGGATTGGATGTTAGACATAATCTTATTTCAATTTTGATTTGTAAAATTCTTAAAATGGACCAATAAAACAATATCAGATAATATATGTAGCATACTATTTTATCAGTTTTCAATTATGTGTTAAGATAACATTTATAAAAAATAAATCGCACTCCAGTGTTAAATTATTGGCTTGAAATCTTAATTTGAAAATCATCATGCTGTGAATATCCACTAAGACACTCCTTTCCACTAAATGGACGCAGCAGCAAATCATTCCCTCTTTCTCTTTGTGCAGGTCCTACGCTATTTCGACTATGTCTTCACAGGAGTATTCACATTTGAGATGCTGATAAAGGTAAGGCAATGTCTGGAATCAACAATCAACAACTTCCTCCTGAATTATTAAGAACCCCAGCCCATTAATTAGGATAAGACACTTTCCAATGCACACCAAGGCCAAATTGCAGATCCATACCCAAGGGTTCACATCTCATAATCAGGTTCTTTTTTTCCTCCTTTAGATGGTGGATCTGGGCCTGGTCTTGCACCAGGGCTCTTATTTCCGGGACTTGTGGAACATCCTTGACTTTATAGTGGTTAGTGGTGCTCTGGTGGCCTTCGCCTTCACGTAAGTCTCTCTCCTGCCTCCCGCTGTCCTCCCTCATCCCTCCTTGCTCCCCCTCTCCTGCCTATCTACTGCCTCACTGGCACCTTGGAGTACAGCCTCCCCTGTTCTTCTTTATTCACCCATGGCTCAATTCGGGCTCTCTCTTTCTTTCTCTGACTTCTGTTTCTTTCATACTTTCTCACATATTCACTCTCTCTCTCTCTCTCTCTCTCTCTCTCTCTCTCTCTCTCTCTCTCTATCTCTCAGCATTTCTATATTATCTTGTCTCCTGTCCCCTCCTTCATGAAACCTTCTTTCTACCTATGCTTACAAATAGCCAATCCTCTACAGTTGGCCATTTCTTCTGCCTTCTGTCTTTCTCATTCAACTTTGCTCTTATAGTCCCGCCTTTTTCTAAGCCCCTCCACCAACCCCCTATGCCCCAACATGTTAAAAAAAAGAGTATCCCACCATCCCCTTCCTATCCACCTCTTCTTCCCCCTGTGAGAGGTGAGGACCACCCTTTGCACCTGTAACCCTTTAGTGCCCAGGGCGTTCTAGAGTTAAAGGGCCCATGCAGAGCCTGGCCAGGTCATGCTTGGCTGGCTCTCACAAATCTCCACACCCATCTCCACGGAAATGCAGGTACTTTAAACCCTACTTAATCTGCATGACTGTGAGGATAACATACAGTTACATTTGCGTAACTGGGTAAAGTTAGGGCGTAGTTTATCATCACTGTGCTGGGTACAAAGCATGAATTGTGATTTAGTTTTTAGGATTCGCTGCTATGCTTTTGGAGATGATTTTCTAGGCTGCAGTCAACGTTAAATGTAATGTGATATTGCTGCAGTTTGAAGACCTTATAAGTTTGCAATGGTAATGCAGTAACCTCCGCCACGAATACTCACAGGTCATCTGCAGAAATATAAGGTTCTGCTTGATCCTTATTTTTTAAGAAAAAAAAACAACATCTGTTCATACATGTCCCACAAATGTTTTCTTTTTGTGGTCTTGTGTGTGGGTTACACCTGAGTGGGGAACAGGTGGGGGAGTTATGATAGTAGATGTGGTAGACACAAGAAGCATCCTCACATGGAGACCAAGATACTCTGGCCTTTGGATATTGCTTTTTCTATCTGAAAGGAGAAAAAGATTTACTAGCTGTGTTGATCCTGCCACGTTCACTGTGCAAGTAAGTGACCATTTGTAATTCCCTTAAATTTACGCATTAGTGATGCAGGGCTGAAAACAGTAAATGTTCATTTTAATGGCTTCAGTAAATTATCATGGCTGTAAGTCCAGTCTTTCTGGGAACATTAGACCTGTATGCTTGCTCCTTCGCCATTCATATTGTATGGCATCAAACCTTCTCTTGTGTTGGGTAGCTAAAGCTGATGGGCTTGGATGGGAGGGGGGGGATTGCTCTATCCATTTCATTTCCCAGAAACTATATAATACATTCTGTTACCTGTTGATGCTATTACTTGTACACCTGTGCGATCAAATGCATTTCAACGCAATTCAATAAATCTTGTTTCTAAAGGCATTGTCAACAAATAGGCTTCACACAAAGAGCGTTTTTGCTGGACTGTTGTATTGGACTCTATTAGGTTGTACAGGTGAAACTTGTAAAAGGACAACTCAATGTACAGTACAGCAGCACTGAAGAAAATGTTCTTGAGTAATAGATCTGACTTGGAATAGAGTGAACAGCAATCCAATCACTGGGATGATAAATTACCACAGATTTCCTTAATTTGAGATACTTGAGACCATATGACTATTTTCTTTATTCCAACTATATTGGAAGTGAATAAAAAATAATAATCTTAGACTAACTTCCATAGACTCCGGCGATGAGGATGGTCTGCATCCATACAGACACAAGGTCTCCATATCCAAGTATATCAAAATGGAAATGGCTAAGTGACATAAATAATTGAATGCATGCTGCATAATGCATTTGATAAACTATACTTGGTTCCACCCCAACTCTTGATGTCTTTAAGACATTAGCTGCTAGGAAGTTTACCATGTGTAAACCAAATTAAACCCCTCACACTTTGCGTTTCCCTAGCATGATATCATCTAACATGGTCTCTTCAGTGCTCCTAATTTTTTCATTGGTCTGGAGTTTGGTCCTGATCACTCAGCTTTAAAATCACCTTAAAGCAACACTAGGTAACTTTTCCCGCTTCGGTCCCCCTACAGGTTGGAAGCGGAATTGTCCATTACATTACATTGTCCAGTTCATTCGAACTACAGCTCCACTACCCGATCTGGCAAACTTGCATAATGTAATGCAGTGTTTCTCAACGCGGGCGGTACCGCCCCCCAGGGGGCGTTCATAAGATGATGGGGGGCGTTGGAAGCAATATTTTGGAAAGGGGGGCGTTGAGGTGCCCTTGGGGGGCGTTTGTTTGAAAGCTAGTTTAAACCAAAGATTCACAATAACAATACATGTTTACACTTAAACTACTAAAGAATAAGTAGTCTGCAACATTAAAAGCTGCCAGTTTATAGCACTGCAACTGGACGAGACGGGTATCCTAACTTCTCCGTGCTTCTGTCAGCTTTGTTTGGCGCAGCTCCGTGCTGCCTTCATTGAAACGGGACGTCAGACCATCATCTTAAATGAGCTCTGTAGCTACTACGTGAAGCTGCGTTCAGATAAGAAAAAAAAAGCAATCGCCGCGACGTCCTGTTGTATTCTTTAACCCCCGCCCCACCCCCCAATGTAGCACAAGTAGACTTTATATTTCACAGTTTTTCGTCAGAGGGTTTATTAAACATAACGTTTCCTACTGTACCTGAATGCAGCGTTTTCTCCAAACGTTTTTTTCTGCTATTTACTCGCAAGACAGACTCTTCTAAGCATTAAAAAACGGCTCTCACTAACTTTCAAAGGTTGTAAACTTATTTCCATTCGGCAGTAGGTGTCGTTCTTCCAGTCGTTTGTCATCACCAAAATACTTTTCTGTGTGTGTGTGTGTGTGTGTGTGTGTGTGTGTGTGTGTGTGTGTGTGTGTGTGTGTGTGTATGTGTGTAATCCTTCTGCTTTTACCCCTTGATCAGTGCCAACTTGTTTTCCGTTGGAACAATTCGATTTTAGATTTGAATGAAAAATAGATTTGAATGTTAAATTGCTAGCTGTTTCTGATTGGCTGCTGTTAGTGTTTGTAATAATAATAATAATAATAATAATAATAATAATAATAATAATAATAATAAGCATAATACATTTTATTTAAAGTGCATTTCATGACACCCAAGGTCACTTCACAAACAAAAAAGGACATTCAAATTATAGTCATCTTATAAAGGTGCTGAGGTTCACACCATGCAGCAGGCCTTTTGATAATACCTATTTATAGTTTGAATGTTACATATCTAGTCTTCTGATTGGCTGCTGTTATTTAATTTGAATGTCAAATGGTTGCATTTTTTTTTTTAAACCTGTAAATATATATAATTTCTATTCACATGGCGTTTTTGATACCTGGGAAACTAATACATGTGTTGTTTGTATTCCAATGATTTGATGTTTTGATTATTTTTGATAACAATAGTAACAACAATAATAGGCCTATATAGGGCGTAATCATTAATATTCGGGGCATTTAGCCTACATAATATTTGATGGGGGGCGTTAGGGACCTGGATAATGGATGGGGGGGCGCTGGCACAAAAAAGGTTGAGAACCACTGATGTAATGTAACGGACAATTCTGCTTCCAACCTGTAGGGGGACCGAAGCGGGAAAAGTTACCCAGTGTTTCTTTAAATCTGTGGAAGCTGAACTGCAGTAAACCTTTAAGTTGTTCATTATAGCCAAAGCTGGCCGTCCCTTCTTATAATTATCTCCCCTTCTTCTTTTGCTCTTTGTCCATCCCTTTACCTCTTTCACTGTTCATAGCAACATCTGACATCTCTTCTACTTCTTCCTCCTCATCCTGCTGGCCTCAAACATGTTTACACAATAGAGTTATTTAAGGTCAACAAGGAATACGCGTAAGAAAAGATCCCACAAAAATGTTGGGAAAATGCATCTTTTGACCTCCTTCTAACCATGCTCATTACAAAGTTGCTACGATTCTTAAAATTCACCGTTATATCTGCCCAGTAGGCATTTAGGGAAACAAACATTGGTACTACTACACTGTAGTTTGTGGCGAGCAGTATCCATTAACTTGAAGGAAAAATCCACCATTACATAATTATAAATGTATACTTATCATATCATACTTATATTTTGTGAATCAATGCATTCACTGTATTTGTTAAGGAAGTCTTCAAAAGTACTGTTTTGTGGTTGGATTTCTTCTTATTTGTGTCATGTCCTTTGGCTACATTGCACAATGATAAAGTAAAATCATTGTCAATAGATGAACAAGTATCTATGCCACTTCTCTGGGCGAGTTGTCCATTGATGATCTTGTAGCATCAATGAAAAATGCCACCTTTCTTACTCTTAAGGGACCAATACTGTGTCCTGTTTCAACATGGTCTCACGTTATCTTGGTTTTGCAGCTTATCTGTTGGAATACAAAGTGCACACTTTGAATGAAGATTTGAATGTGTCTTTATCTGAGGCTAAATGTCAGCGATATACAGTAGCATGTGCTTGAAGAGGACAACAAGTTATTTAGAAAATACAAAGGAAATGTCAACAATTTGAACAACTACTACTCATTTGTCAATAGTACAATGGTGGTAATTGGAGGCCAGCATGGAGATGAGAAATTGCTTGTCCTTTAAGAAACATATGAACTTGGCAGCTGCTCCAGGGTTCTAGTGATGGGGCTCCATCTATAAGTCTTTCTCTCTGAATCTTTTGTGTGTTCACTAAATCTCTTCTCCCTAATTTCTAGTTGTGCGTGTGGTACACATAAACCTGTCTGTGTTTCTCTATATATCTGTGTGCTTCTGTCCTTAACTCTGTGTCATCTAACCTCTTTCTATTACATATTTATATGTGGGTCTGTATTTAATCTGGAAATGTTAACCATGTGGTAATAAATAGATGGCTGGTGCATACTGTATGTTATCATAAAGACAAACTCACAACACAATCAATTAAGCCAGTTGAACCAATAAGGTCTGATTTAACTATGATAGGGGTTAACGACACTAATGGCTGATGGAGAGATCTGAACCATTCAGACTCATACACATCCAGATAGTGCCTTAATTCAATTGGTGGAAATCAAACAGCACTCCAGAAAGGCTCAGCAGTCTCAATGGAGATGTTTATCGCTCCTTTAATCCAATTAGTCTGGTCTGAGGGCTGCTGGTGTCTTGGACCGCTTGTTCTGCTGTCCTGCACATTTCTGCAGCCAGGCTGAGCTTTATGCTCGGACAGGCTCCCGACGCTGAGACACTTGCCTGATAACTGACCTAGTTTGGTTAGCTTATAGGGATACCTTGACATTTTGAGATACTTTTTCACCAGGAAACTGTCTGTTCTAGTAGGCAGTATGTATGTGCTTAAAGTGTGGCCACCTTGTTGCATTTCTAGCAGTCCTAATTAATAATGATTTAATCTCTGATGTAGTATAACTCATGAGGTTTCATCTATGATTTTGAAAGGCAGTGCTAATTTGATTTTAGTTGGGAGTTTATTGTTGACACAAGTCAAATAAGATAGATTTGGATGATTTGGGTGGAATAAGTACAATAACAATTAATCCAATGGTATTTTCCAGCTGAATAATAATACTAGTAATAGTCACTTGCAGAAGCAGCATCTGGCCAGTAAACCCATCGCTAATAAAATCCGAGATGAAGGCAGTAGTTTGGTGCTGTGTTCTAGTCACACTTTTTGATAAAAAGCAGGCATTGTGTTCTCTTTTTCTCTCTTCTCTCTTTTTTTCTTTCTTTCTTTCCTTCTTTCTGTCTCTCATATGGATGTTTTCCCCTTGAAATCCCTCCTTTCTCTGTGTCCCATTCTGTTTCTTTCTCCCACCCTTTGTCTTTTTGTCTCTCTCTCTCTTTGTCTCACTGTCTCTCACCCATCATCTTTCCGTTTGGACCAGCAGCAGCGGCGGCGGGTAAAGTTCTCTGTCTTTTTCCTCCTCATTTTCTCCTTCTGCACTATCAGGGCCTGTTCTTCTGATCACACATCTCTTTCCTTTTCATCCATCACAGTTGACTTCTGTACTTGTCTGGTCTTCCCTTTTTTTCCATTGTTCACCATGGAACAACTCTGACCAAACTAAATCTCAAGTTAACTTGCATCAGGTCATCAACTGAATTACGCACAGATTCCATTTAAAAAAACAAAAAAAACATTAGTACAATAAAAGCACAAGGAAACTTATGGTTTACATACATGCACGCACACACACACACACACACACACACTTACACAAGCATTTACAGCACACACCCATACACATGTGTGCTCACTTGCACACACAAAGTCTACAGTCACACAACCACCAGCAGTCTACCATCTGGTAAAACAGCTGTAAGACACAAGCAGCTGTACACCCAGCTGCCTTCTCCCCTAAGGACGACTGTCAGTGACCTTTGACCTTAATCTATTTACCCTGATCTTTAGACCGGATATGTGAAAAATTTAGAAAAATTTGGGCAGGGAGTTACCATGAAGTTTCCCATAATGCTAGTTAGCCAGTTATCTAAGTAAACAGATTGTGTTTTTTTCTGTTTACAAAGTAGCTCTTTTTTAGCATCAGTTAACTCCTGTATTGTATATTGTACTTAAGTACATAGTCAGGTAACTGGCAGGATTACTTAAAGTACTTACATTTGTGTGTAGCTTTATGAAGAGTGTTTCGTGCAACTGAAACAAAAGTTCTTTTTCCTCACACATGTACCTAGAAAGCCCAAAGTGCTTAAGTGAAAGAGGTTTGGCTCAGCATTTCAAGAAATCAAGAAATGCTCGCAAAAATATCTTTGTCTTTGCCAAAATGGCCCACAAGACAAGATTCCATGCTGTTTGAACAATGCTGTGAAACCTGCTTATCCTAGTTGTAGTTTAGAGTTGATAGAAATTAACTGGTTGAGTCATCAAAAGAGAGAGTTTGGCTGTTTGCACCACTTTTATACACATTGCGACACTACCAAATTGTGACAAATGTTCAAAGTTTAAAGAGCTGGTTTTACCTTGTTTAACTATACAATGGGGAGCATTTGTAGGCTGTCATTAAGTTGACAGGAGGGCATTTCACTGTAAGTTACCACTCTAACAAGGCTTCCGTTAGTCAGCTGCTAACATGGCTCTCAAACTCTCTCTGTAAATGTCTCTGTGTAGAAAATAGTTCTCCATCACTCAAACTGCTGCTTAAAAGAAGAAATATTGCATCATGGAAAGCAAGGTTTCAATGCAGCATGAATATATTTCACCATTAGCTGGGCATGTGCAAGTCCAGGCTTGAGCCGTCTTTGTAAAGCATTGAAATACATTGCAAAGTGTTAAACAAGTGTAGCTACTAGTTAGCATTCAGACAGTAATGACACCAGTTGTTCCCATAGCATGATGTACTGTAGTTGTAAAATACCACCTAACTCTAGCATGTAGCTACATTGCTAACCTCACACTTAGAAATAAGCGTAACATGATAGCAATGCTGCATGTGTTGCTATGAATTTAACCCAGACGCAGTTACTCATTTTGAGTTAACTCGGACAGAAACACCATCAAGGAATGGCTGCACACTGCCATTTGGGAATCGAGAGGACTAAGCCTGTCGTACCCACCTGAACCTGCTGACTCTTTTTATTTGCGTGTGTGTGCGTGTGCCTGTGCGTGTGTGCTTTGGTGTGTGTTTGTGTGCTTTGGTGTGCGTGTGTACCCATACAGGGGGAGCAGTAAAGGAAAAGACATCAGCACTATCAAGTCTCTTAGGGTGCTGAGAGTGTTACGACCTCTGAAGACTATTAAACGTCTTCCCAAACTCAAGGTATGTTTACTTAGAAAATGTTTGACCTTGGATTAGAGTTACCATTACTTTTCTTATGGGGGAATAATCAATTGGCATTCATTATTGTTCATCATTATATAACGATCCACACTGAAAATAATATAAATAGCTACTGTATCTTAGACGTTTTTTTTTAAATTTACTACCAGATAGCAGCACAAACTGGGCCATAATGTACCATATTTTGCCCCTTAACCTTTTAATGCCATCTGATGCCTCAATTCAAGACTAAAACACACAAATAATTACAATCCAATGGGTTTCTTTCATACGATAACCAACATGTATCCGTCTGTTGTTCTCTTTCTCCAACCTCAGGCTGTGTTTGACTGTGTGGTGAACTCTCTGAAGAATGTGCTCAACATCCTGATTGTCTACTTACTCTTCATGTTCATCTTTGCTGTGGTGGCTGTGCAGCTCTTCAAGGGACGCTTCTTTTACTGCACTGATGAATCCAAAGAGTTTGAGCGCGACTGCAGGTCAGGAAATACCCAACTGTGTTTTAACCTGACTCCGCCAGATGGATTGCTTCGCATTTGCTCGGCATATCCATATGGGAACTTTGCGTTGGAGAACTTTTGGGAAGGGGCGAAAATACTGGTTAGCTGATTGAATAAACCATCTGCCTATCGCCACCTATGTTGGTGATAGATGGGCCAAATCAACCAATCAGATTCAACTCTTGCCGAAACCAGTCGGGAGAAGAGCAAAAACATCTTTTCTGCCGAGAAAAGCCTCCAGTGCTGTTTTTTTTGCTCTTCTTTCAATGAAGGAATATTTTCTAATTCGGATAAAACTTGCGCGATAGCTACGCTCATCTCATCCGCGGTCGCTTCTCGTTGCGTCACACCTAAACCTGCCTCAAAACCAACGCTGATTGGTCGGTCGTTTGGCCAACGGCTCCAAATTTTCTCTATCTCAAGATGCCAGACTGATCTGCGAGTGGAAAACTGGAGCTTGCGAGATCAGGACGGTCTCACAAGGCTAACTGTGTTTACCTTGAGCTGTGAATATGTTCTGGTCACCTTCCTAATATTGAGTTGAGGCCCTTAGTGCATAATGCTTGCTTCATGTGGTTTTAAAACACTTCTAGTGTCTCTTTTTCTACCAATACTACCGTATCTACTTAGGAACAGAAAAATATATCAATTTGGAAGCAAACCCTCCCCTTTACGCATTGTGCTGACGATGTGATATGTGTATTTCAGGGGCGAATATCTGGTGTATGAACGTGATAACGAAGTGAAGGCGCAGAAGCGGGAGTGGAAGAAGTACGATTTCCACTACGACAACGTGGCTTGGGCCCTACTCACCCTCTTCACTGTGTCTACCGGAGAGGGGTGGCCGCAGTGAGTATACTTGAACATGCACAGTCACATGCAGCACGCATGCTTTCTGACAGCCTTTAACCCTCCACCGTTCCCTGCTCTTCCTCTGCAGGGTGCTGAAGCATTCAGTGGATGCGACTTATGAGAACCAGGGCCCGAGCCCGGGGTACCGGATGGAAATGTCCATCTTTTACGTGGTGTACTTCGTGGTCTTCCCCTTCTTCTTCGTCAACATCTTCGTGGCTCTCATCATCATCACCTTCCAAGAGCAAGGAGACAAGATGATGGAGGACTATAGTTTAGAAAAGAACGAGGTGAGGAAAAAGTGTGAAGGAAGATAGAGATAAAAGGATATTGGGAGGGGGACCTGAAGGCAGGAAGAGGGAGAGAACTTGGGTAGAGAAGAAGATGGAGGGAAAGACGAAAGACAGGAAATCAATGAAAACAAAACTTTGTTGTTGTTTTGTTTTGCTTTGCAGAGAGCCTGTATAGACTTTGCCATCAACGCCAGACCTCTGACACGCCACATGCCTAAGAACAAGCTGAGCTTTCAATACCGAATGTGGGAGTTTGTGGTGTCGCCGCCATTTGAGTATACTATCATGGCAATGATCGCGCTCAACACAATCGTACTGATGATGAAGGTAAACGTCTACATGCTACAAACATGAAAACAGTAATGCACACATTGACATAAACACACCAACGAAATAACATAACCTACTATTGAGTATCTGAAGTTAACGTCTCTCTCTCTCTCTCTCTCTCGTTGTACCTTTATCTCTTGCTGCCTCCACCTCAGTTACAAAACATAAACACTAGGCTGGACTTACACAGATGTTGCTGTGTACACTATTTCCTGTGATTAAAACCTTTTAATGAATATGTCTGACTCTCCATTTGGTGAGCTGAACTGTGTGTCCGTTTATATGTCTTTATACTCGCCCTCCTTTCTGTCCCTGGCGGTGTGTGTGTGTGTGTGTGTGTGTGGCAATCCATCCTCGTGTATTTGTACACTGGTTTGTTGGTATGAATGTGTGTGCTGTCTGTGTGTGTTTGTTTATAGTATGACGGAGCTTCTCAAACCTATGAAGCTGTGTTAGTCAACCTGAACATAGTGTTTACCTCCCTCTTCTCCATGGAGTGTGTACTCAAGATCATCGCCTTTGGAGTACTGGTGAGTGTGTGTGTGTGTGTGTGTGTGTGTGTGTGTGTGTGTGGTGAGGATATACTGCTTTACTGTATCTTTGTAGAAAGTGCTGAAAATCTGTCACTGTGTCCACATTATTTTATTTAGGAAAAAATGAGTGCTTGGCCAGTGTCAACTGATGACAGCAACCCGTAAAATTCACTTTACCTTGACTGAATTTCACTCTTGCCTTATAGCTCAAGAAATCTGTTCTATGTTGTGTTTTGGGGTAATAATAAAAGTCTTAAGAGAAACTACTTAAAGTTAATCAAAGCAATTTATAGTGAGAACAGTAAGACTCAATATGCCTGCAAGCCTGATAACCAAAACAATGGGCTAAAAGATGTAGAAAACATTGGATTTAGCTAATTAAATGACACTGTTTCATGTTGTGGAGGCTGCCCCGTCTATTGTTTAGTTACGTTAGGACACACTGTCTGCCGTTCATTACTGTTTACATATTTAAGGAGAAACTGTGGGGAAATAATGAGCTTTTCAAGGTAAAAAGCAAAGATGCAAAGATATAGGATACTGCCAGAAGTCAGCGGTAAAGTGTGCAGTCATCGGAGATGCAGAGGAATGGGAGGGAGGGAGGTGGATGCGGAAAAGAAAATGGATAGAAGAGCTAGTTTAAGGATGAATGTTGGGAGGAGATACAGGACAGAGGGGGAACGGTAATACAGTAATTAGAAGAGCGAGAGTGAATGACAGATAGGCGGTAAAAAAAGAAGCAAAGATTACATAGAGGGTGGAGATTAAGCAGGATAGGATTTAAATCTGGGAGAGTGCGTTGTGTAGTGTAGTGTAGTTGTCAAGGTGGTTTATTTTAATAGTCGCCTCCGTTGCTCTCTCTATGTCCCTCCACTTGTCTAATGCACAGTTTGGCTGCAGGCAATATGTAGGAGAGCAAAAGAAGCAGACCTCGCTTATCGCTCTTTCTCTTTGAGTCTCTGTACTTATAAAGCGAAAAGTTAAAAATCTATAATTATGTAGGTATATTTGTGGATAAATGTGTATGGATTGATTAGACATCGGAGAGGGACGTGATGCTCTTTTTTCTAAAAGTTTTTTGAAGCTAAAAGGAATTCAGTATGGTTTGGTTTATGATGTACTGTACAGGCATATTACAGTATGTGATGTTTGATGGCTGGTGTTCTGATGCAGTACAAGTTGTCCCTGGCTTGTCTGCTGGCATCCATCCATCACTGCGTGTCCATTTGTCTTATCTGATTTATTTTCTTGTTCCTGTCTGACACTGACATGCCTTCTTTTTTTCTTTCTGACTTTTTTGTTCTTTTTCTCATTGTCTCACCCTTTATCTCTCTTTCTGCATCTTTTTCGTTTTAATATTACTTTAATCCTTCTTCTACTTCTACCATATCATTTTCCTTGTTATTTCAATGTGGTCTGGCTGTGCTCCATCTCCTTGCACCCATTTCTTGGTCAATATTTGACCTCTCTTTTCCTATCTATTCCTTCCGCATCCATGTTCTTCTACATTTTACTATCTCACTGTCTTCACACGTCACCTCATCACCCTCTCGCCTTCCCTATTTCTACCTCATTCTCCCTCTTTCTCCTCTGTGTTCTCTTCTTTCATCTCTCTCTTTTGTCCTGTTCACAGAATTATTTCAAAGATGCCTGGAATATTTTTGACTGTGTGACAGTTCTGGGCAGCATTACTGACATCCTGGTTACAGAGCTTGGGGTAAGGATCTGATTCATTCTCTGTGTAGTTTGCATATGTTTGAGAGATCTGTACTGAAGAGACAAAACTGTAAACAGACGGACATGATATTGTATTAGCAATGTTTGTTGAGTGTATGTTTGTTGAGCTGGTATGACATTTGTTAGGTGAGTTTCCCATGTGTCTATGGGCCTGTACATCTGTCACTTTGTCTAAAACACATTCAGTAGACACGACAAGGAGTTAGGGAAGACCATGAGTTAGAAGCCACTGTTGAGTCTTGCATTGCTCGGTCATGCATGAACATCTCTTGAAAGTCTTATATAATTGTCCCAGTTGGTGGGACGAGAAGAGACCAGACTCCAGCTAGCCAGCACTGAGCCACTGACAGCCAGGCAGAAAACATGCTGAGGCTGTGTAGCGAGCCAGTGCACAGCTTCTGCAATTATCAGATTGCATCTCAGGTTGGCCGATAGAGGCTACAGCTACAGTCTTACAGGTCCAATATAGGCCATCTGACCGTGCATAAACAATAGAAACATTTGTCTAGAAAAGAAATATCATAGGTAAAAGTGAGTGGCCAGAATAAGTCGATTAGTGTTAGTAACATTATTGCTACACAGTGCACTAAATTGCTTTGAGCCAGTGATGGTAAGATGGCCAAGTAGTTTGGTTAACTTTCTCGCAATATCATGATATCTACACTATTATCTGACCACATTATCTGGCTTGGTAAGATATATTATCATAAGGGCTGTCAATTGATTAAGATATTTAATTGTGATTAATCACATGATTGTCCATAGTTAATTGTGATTAATTGCAAATTAATAGCACATTTTTTATCTGTTCAAAATACGCTGCTGTGTCGTTCACTACCGGGCCTGTTTGTAACCGCTAGGCTACATTTATCAGATAGTATGCGACTCTCCTGCTATTATTACAGACATGTGGATTAACCACATGTACATGGACTCACATCGGTGCGCTGCTGAGAGTGAGTAGGGGAAACACTGGAATGGATATTTGGCGTTATTTTAAACAAACGGGAAATGCTGATGTATGAAACTGCCAATTATATTAATTTACTTATTAATCAATGGTGCCGGAATGCCCTTCCAGATCTTTCCGGACCACTTTCACCTGTGGTTACTGCTGCATCGCTTTCTGATAATCCCAAACTACGGAACGGCCCGAGGCCCAAATCACAGAACGCGCGTGCACGTTATTTGCGCGTCAAACAAATAAGTACGGTTAAAAGGAATTTGCGTTAACTTGATATTATCTCGTTAATTTTGACAGCCCTAATTATTATGTAACATAGTGACACCCATCATCTCTTTAAAACCACACTAGTTTATTTAAGAGTTTAAAGTTTACAATAACACTCAGTTGTTTCAGCTTTCCCAATATTAGGCCTCCAATATGGCTGCTGAAAGCCATAAACACAAACAAGGTAGTAAATGGCCACAAACGGTTGAAATGTGTGCTAGTTTGTATGTGAAAGTGCATATATCTGGAAAGTGTCATTTAAAAAAAAAATTATTCTGAAGGTGTGTTCAGACAGAACACGAGGGGAGTTTTATTGTAAACAATAAAAGCGGTGTAATTGCAAACAAAGTCAATGTGAGGATGTGAATGGTCACATTACACTTCCATCCTACGAATATCCGCTCCGTTTTTCCATTTGCTTCTGTGGAAGCCCGTACGAATTTGCCCAGGGTGGTGCAAACTGAGGCAAAGAGGCATCCGTGCGAGTTGAAAATATTTCAACTGGAGCAAAATAAAATTCACACTTATTCTAGGGCCAAATAAATCTACTTCATACATGTACAAAGATAAGAGGAAAAATAAGAGACACACACATACTTGTTTGTTAGCT
The DNA here is from genome assembly GCF_004354835.1 of Perca flavescens. Taxonomy (NCBI): domain Eukaryota; kingdom Metazoa; phylum Chordata; class Actinopteri; order Perciformes; family Percidae; genus Perca; species Perca flavescens. The sequence goes on along the minus strand of NC_041345.1, from coordinate 9,038,775 downwards.
TAGAGCTAACTCCAAATCAATTGGTCAGTGGCCGGTTCAAAGCAAATAACCCGTGAGAATAACGCGAGATGAAACATTTGCTTTGTGTTCTGTCTAAACACACAAAGTCAAATTTGTACAGTATTTGCTAGACTATATCGAAGAGCTGCAAAGCCATTATCAAGCTCTGTGATATAGACCAGTTCTGTCTGAGGAAGGGGATACCAATGATTCAAGCCCTCTCAAGACTTAAATTGATGCTCCGGCCAGATTCTAGTAAATATTTATCTGACTGGTTGGTCTTTACTGTATATTGGTATACAGTCATGGTTTATTTATTTAGAATCTATACTATATTTCTATATTTCTCCAACAATCCCCCGCTGTCTTGATCCTTGGTATCCCTGCTATATGAATGTACAACATCTGCAGACCAAAACCTGCTCCTGTGTTAACTTGTCTCTGTAATGACTGTTGATTTTTTTCTTGTTTTTATCTTTTTACATGCTTTCTTTAAATCATCCACAAACTTAACGACGATCTACTGTAATCTACTTCGCCCCACCCCCTTCTCCCCCCAACACCTACTACTTCCTGCGATTCCATCCAATCAAAATGCACTATGAATCCTCTGTGTCCACCCATGACAACCGGCTTGGTCAATCTCTCTGGTTGTTCCTCGAACCAACCAAAAATCCAAAAATTTGCTGCTATAAACCATATGTCTGCAACATCCACATGTAGATGGTTTGTAATTTTTTGGAGATCTTATTTTACTGCATCTGTTTTAACTGCACCCCAGCCAGTGTAATAGCTGTGAAATGTGCATGTTTTGCTCAACCCCCCCCCCCTACCACACAGAACCCTCAACTCTGAGTGAGCGCTAAATTTGTAGAAATTTCATTTATTATAACCTCTCTACCAGTCACTGTGTAAATTAATATATTTTATTCAGTTGTAAATCCTACCCACACTGTACATCCTTTACTGAGAACTAGTGTCCAGTTTGTAAAGGATTGGACTGTATAAACTGGAATTAAGATTAGCTGTTCCTTTGTATATTCATACATAGACACATACAGATCCACACATACGACTGTGACTGGGAGAGTTTCCAGTAACGACAGAGTGAATCCAAAGTTTTGCCCGTGGCAGAGAGAACAAGTGATGCATGCAGCCCTTTGCATATCTCTGGCAGGAACCCTTTATTTTCACAACACACACACAGTCACTCATACTAACTCAGAGCAATGTAATATATGCTGTATTGTAGACGGAACCTGCATGTGCCTGCTGCCAATCCCTTTTGAGCACTTCAAGTCTCACTTCAACTCACTTGAAAAGTACTTACGCTCAATTTTCATTTCCCTTCAGTTCTACGTCTGGGTTTGCGGTATATTCTTGGGTTTTCTCCAGCAAAATTTTTGGCGGTCCAATCAGCGAACAGAGGAAGTGGCAGAGAACAATGACGTTGAGGCCGTGCGCTAGTTTGAGTTGTAGTTCCGTAATGGCGGCGAAGAAAGATGCGAGCGGTGGCCATGATGTCGTGGCCCTCCTCCCCACAGGGTTTGGGAAAAGTTTGAGTTTCCAGCTCACTCCGTTAGTGGTGAAGGAGTGGCTAAGGCGCATGTTAAGCCGACGTCACGACCAAACGTTAGCGATTGGTTATGGCAGATCCAGAGTGGCTCTGGGCAGATCCAATAGTTTTAAACTTCAACAGAGTACCCGCCTTCAAGGAAGTTAACACTTGTTAATGGAGAGTGGCCAGACTCTCTGTACAAATGAAATGTACCAGAGTCTGGTAGGACCAGGCTACCTGAATTGCTCATCTTTTGTTCTTTACTGTGATACATGGTCAAAGAACTCTGTATCAGAGATTTGACATAAATTGATGGTAAGATTTTGTTATTTAAAAACAATAAAACTCAAGTTCAGAAAATCAAGTTTAATTGCCACATATAAACTCAGTTGGTAAGGCACACAATCATACTGGTGCGACTGAAAATATATGAACTTAAAGGAATTCACTTAAGATGGAATGACCTTAGTTGGTCATTTAACCGCCCACTTGCTCTTATTTGTCTGTGACATCACCACATAACGTCACAGGACTTTGGCAGCCAATCCTATTGGATGGTGCATCGGCTGTCTTTAGCTTCACCGGTTTGCCTTGTGTCAGTGTACATCTGCATGCTGTGGGCTTGCTTCATTTTAATATATTGCATATTTTGCCTTGAGAGAATTAGTGCATTTGGTTGTCTTACCAAGGAAACGTCCTGACGTCCCTGCACTTTTAACTACTCACCATTCCTTCCACAATTACTACATAGTAACCCAATTGGATGAAACTGGTTAGATTTGGATGATTACCTTTTCCCCTGTGTTGTTTTGTTTGGTTTTGTCTTACTTTGTATAACTTGGATATGAAAAGCTTGTTGGAGCCTTGCTGATTTGACTTTGGTTTGCTTTGCCTTGTTTGGCTCCTGATTCTCTGATTTGAGTTTGAATCTCCCTCAGTTTGGGTTTGACTGTTTTTTCCTCTCATTTTTTATGTTTTGGTTGTCTAAGGAAAATAGTTTGCAGACTTTGTACTACAACTAACTACTCTTTCCCTTTACTCCAACCCCAAATCCTTCTATCCTCCTTTCACCCTCTTTCACCTTTCTCTATTGTTTCCTTTCCTAAATTCAACTCTACACCCCTCCTCTCCCTGTCTCTTTTTCTCTTTCTCTGTGATTATATTATGGCTGTACTGTAGAATAATTTCATCAACCTAAGTTTCCTGAGGCTGTTCAGGGCAGCTCGTCTCATCAAGCTGCTGAGGCAGGGAGAAACCATCCGCATCTTGCTCTGGACCTTCGTTCAGTCCTTCAAGGTTGACACCCAGTTAGACAGCATAACACACACACACACACACACACACACACACACACACACACACACACACACACACACACAAATAACATGCATTCACATTTGTACATTTTAAAGAATTACACATATCCACTATTGTGTTAATATACATAGACAATGCCCAGGTGCAGTCTCATATACCATGCACAGTGCACTCATATGTATCAAACTTAATACCAAACGATTAATATGTCTTTCCTCAGGCACTGCCTTATGTCTGCCTTCTTATTGCCATGCTGTTCTTCATTTACGCCATCATTGGGATGCAGGTGAGTGAGAGCCTTGACCCAAAAATTGCTGTAGTGCTTTTGGGATACATTAAATATATATATTGTAGGATAATGATGATGAGGAGGGGGAGGAGGATGATGAAGGGAAGGAGAATGAGGACGATTATAATGGTCATAAAGATTTGGTGCATAATGAGAGGAGGAGGATTATGGAAGTGGTATTTGTGCAGGAAAGGTTTTAGAGTGTTCAAATCATAGGCCCTGTTTTAATGGCAAAGAAAGCCCGAAAGGTCATCGATGAACGGCTGTAGTCTGGTGTCCAGTGTTAACAGTATGATTGCGTTCAACAGCTGTTTGGGAATATCGCTATTGAAGAAGAAGGAGAGAGCGCCATCAACCAGCACAACAACTTCAGGACCTTCGTACAGGCTCTCATGCTGCTCTTCAGGTGTGCGTGTGTGTGTGTGTGTGTGTGTGTGTGTGTGTGTGTGTGTGTGTGTGTGTGTGTGTGTGTGTGTGTGTGTGTGTGTGTGTGTGTGTGTGTGTGTTATTTATAGGACTATTGACCAACCACCTGAAAACTGGCATGCATTAAACTCCAAGTCCTTCATAAATCAAGAAAGTTTTTTTGTGTGTGTTTTAGGAGTGCAACGGGAGAGGCGTGGCACGAGATCATGCTGTCGTGTTTGGGGACCAAGGAGTGTGACCCCCTGGCAGGGAATCCAGAACCAGAGTGTGGCAGCCAGTTTGCTTACCTGTACTTTGTCTCCTTCATCTTCTTCTGTTCATTCTTGGTGAGTACATACTAGGGGTGTCACACTCCTGCAAATTTACGATTCGATTCGACTAACCGCCATATTTTATTCGGAATGTACCAAACAAAGGCCATATGGTCAAATAAAAAAAAATAAAAAACTTACTTCACCAGTCAATTTGAAACAAATTAAAACACAATTTTAAACATAAAAACTAAAAGAAGATCCACTAGAAGGCAGAACGGTAATTTACAACACTAGCTTGACTTTCCTCATCTGCACAAAGCCACCAGATCCTGCATGTTTCCTTCTTCAAATTTTACGGGGCCGGGAAGCTACGCTACCCATTAGCAGCATTAGCAGCACCTGTGAGTTTATCATGTGACAGCGAAAACGCGAAAGGCGGAGCAGTATATCCTGTATGTCCCTTACCGGCTAATGTATTTCAAGATGGGTCATGAATATGGAGCATCTACCCCAGCGCATGCGAATGTAAATGTAAAATATCAAGCCAAAAGGAATACTTGGAATTGATGGTGGTGGTAAATATTCAAGAAAAAGGACAAGTTTGTAAACGGGCAACACAGATTTTGATAATGAACAACTAAACACGTCACACACTGGGCCTTTTAAATCAGTTTTAAGTGGCTCTATTTGTCAGATAACAGGTTTAACTTTTCTACTTGTGTGTTTATGTGTAGATGCTGAATCTGTTTGTAGCCGTCATCATGGACAACTTTGAGTACCTGACGAGAGATTCATCCATACTGGGACCTCACCACCTGGATGAGTATGTCAGGATATGGGCCGAGTATGATCCTGCTGCCTGGTGAGTGGTAACGTGCATACATACATGCGTACACACAACAGTAATTTGGCAGGCCCTGACACTGACATGATACACCTTTTATGATTAGTTAATAACGAAGTGAAAACAAAAGTGATATTCAAAAACGTATCACATTTCAGTTTGTGTATGCACCAGTAGTCCACATAAATCCACCAATACATTTCTTAAGACCTGTATATTTCTTGTGCTTGTTATAATGCTCACACACAGAGCCAAGTTAGCAATGAAATTGTTAACTTCTCAACAATGCTGTAAAAAAAATTTCAAACTGTGTACAACATCAGCACACGCCGTTTCAAATGATCTGGAAATAGACAGAAAATGAACAAAGCACGAGTGTCAACTGGTTACTAGAACAGAATTTCCTAGCGAAAGGTCTGCAAGGGGGCTGTAACGGATCTGAGCATAACCTCATCTGGCATCTGGTTATCTCTCTAACACCGTACAACCCCTCCCTCCTCCTCCTCCTCCTCCTCCTCTTCCTCCTCTTTTCTGTAAAGTGTCCTGAAATATCTCCGACCCCTTTCCCAAACCGTTTCCCTCTTCTGGAATCTGCATACTGCTAAAAAAAAAAACTTAAAGTGGCAACGTCTGCACTCCAAACAAAGCTCCCTTGTCCGACTCTGTAGTCAGAGTGTCTACTGTAGACCTGCTACGTTTCATGGTATCTGTATTCCAGTGCCTGTGTGTTGCCCTCATGCTGTCCTGTAGACTGCACTGCTCTAAACAGGGAAAGTGTGATAATAATAATCAAATGTACAGGAGAGTTGAAGAAAAGATTACAATAAGGATGAAAACAGTGTTCGTAAAAAACGAAGGAGTGAGATTTAAATAGTAATTGCAGGTTATCAAAGGCTAAACGTCATGGTTTGTATGCCTTAGAAATCAACAGAAAATTTTTAGAAATGTATACAAAATGTATAAAAGATAACCAGATACCTTTGCTGCATATTGTGACAATGTCCCCTTCCTTGTAACTAACATGCTAATTTTAACCCCACCTTACTTAATATGACACGGACACCGCTGCACAGGAATCGGAAGACAGCGAACAAAGAAACTTGGCTGCCATTGAACACATATTTAAGAGGGAGGGGATCTACACACCACAAGCAGCTATTAAGCATTTAGCTGTTTTCCAAGCACATGCTTCTCTACTTCTGTTTACAATTTCTTGCTGTAATTACATTGTGCACACATCCAGTTGGGGGTTGGACTGGAGAGAGGAAGGAAAGGGATGTCAAACTAAGGATGAGGAGTGAGAGAAAAATAAAACAACAGAATAAAGGAGGATTTTGGGAACTGTATTGGTAGTGCTAAGGACCACATTTAACAATGTGTGGTATGCAGTGAAGTTTGTAGAGTGTGTGTAGAGTTTGCATAGGTGCATTCAGGTGCAGATGTGTCTACAGACTCTGTTATTAACAGTCAACATGTTGTAAAGTATTTCCAGATACTGTGTACTTGTCAATCTTGTGCTCTTCCTCCCAATGTTCTCTTTTCTTTCTGGATGTGTGTGTGTGTGTGTGTTTTTCCTGTTGTGTGTTTCTTAACTACCCTGTATTCTTCTTGCAGCGGTCGCATTCATTATAAGGACATGTACAGTTTATTACGAGTTATCGACCCGCCTCTCGGCTTAGGCAAGAAATGCCCCCATAGGGTGGCCTGCAAGGTTTGACTTCCATTCAAACAAAATATCTCAACCACACATGCTAGCCACAGCATCCAGGAATGGAGTGAATGCCGCTTTTATTTATTTTCTTCTTTTTCATTTCAATTTTACAACTTATTTTCCACCATTATCTACTTGCATTCTGAACTGCTGAGAGAATGTGCGGGACAATGCAGACACCCAGAGAAGCATGTGAAATGAAAAAAAAAAAAAAAAAACACACACACATTAAGACATTTTTGCACATTATAAAATGAATCTTTTTTTTTTTTTTTTTTTTTTTTTTTTTTTTTTTTTTAAATATATTCTTTTCTGAATATTCTTTTCTTTTGCATGAGGCCATGGCTATAATGTAGCAAGCTACGGTTGCTCACTGTAGTGTTGCATTGTTCTTGGTTTTTTGGGGGTTGGGGGAAAGACAGAAACTGCATTGACACCCCTTCCTCCTCCTCCTCCCCTCTCTCCTCGTCCGAGCAGCAGCAGCAGCAGCAGCTTGGTGCCTGCTGTCAAGCTCTGCCTTGCTCGTCTGTGCAATCACACACACACACACACACACACACACACACACACACACACACACACACACACACACACACACACACATGCCTTTTTCCTGCTTATACAGAATTGTCTTCTGATACTACAAGAGAACATTTACTTCTCAAATTCCAATCCTCCTGTTGTCTCCCTTCCCTCTGTCATTTACTCCCTCTCTTTTTTGACATGACAAACTGTTAGAGAGTACTTAAGATCACAGAAAAGCCACATGGCCACAGTCTTTCCAAATCAGCCCAATAACCTTGTCTTTCTGTTGTTCTTTTACTTTGTTTTGGTCTTTCTCTCTCTTCCTCCCCTTTTCTCTCTCAATCTCTGACACTGTGATTCTCTTTTCTCTTTTCAACTCCATCCTCTAATCAATCGTCTCCTCAATCTCTCTCTCACTGCATCTTTTTTTTCTCCCACTTCCTTCCTCCATCTCTCCCTTTTTTGTGCTTTTGTTAACGGGGTGATGGCTGATGATGCAGTGGCAGGATCAGTTGCAGGGAAATGTATGACATGCTGAGGCACATGTGTCCTCCACTAGGCCTCGGGAAGAGGTGTCCAGCACGGGTGGCCTACAAGGTCAGAAAGGACCCCATCATCACCCTAATCTCCTATGGGTGTCGGGTTTTTTTTTTTGGTTTTTTGGGAGGTGGGGGTCCAAAAGGGAGGGGCCAGGGATTTAAGCGCTCAACGTGGTGTAAACTTTAGTGTCATTGTTTCTTTAGTTCTGTTATTGTTTCTTTTCGTGGAAAGTGGGGGTGGGCTGGTCCGTGTTGTGGCGTTGTGTGGTGGTGTGGGATGGGTGGGTGGAGGTAGCAAGACAATTAGGGTGAATGGTTAGGCAGGGGTGGGTATCCACGGGAGGGGACGAAAAGAGGGACCTTCTCAGCTCGTTTGCACCGTGTACGATAGACACACAAGCTCACGTACACAAACATGCAAAAGCAGCCATGCACATAATAATCAATAGTGTCATATTGTTCTTCAAGTAAAGTGATGGTAGTAAGTGTATACATGAATGCAATTATTCAAACATTTAAGTACAAAAACATTAAAGATATTAATTAATTAGACCAACATTTCACACATGTAGACACACGCACTCTTACACAGAAGCATGCGTGTGCAGCAGGGCTTGGAAGGTCCGCTAGACTTACGTCCTCTGACTCGTTCCGTCCTGTGGATGGGGCAGACACACACACACACACACGTGCACACAAACACAGACTTAAGTCATATCAACCTACACACAGATATCTGTTATTTCCAATGGTAGAGAGAGCAGAAGGGCTTGTCTCAGTGATGTGTTTCCCTCAGAGAGCCTTTGGTTGCCATACAGAAGCAGTTCTTTTTCTGTCACCCTTCATGTAGCAGCTCCAAGCCCCCGAGCAGCCTTTTCTATCTGCAAGTCCAATCTTCTCTTTGTCCTTTGGTTCTGTCGTCAATGCAGTTCTATTCTGTTTCCAGCCCCCCCCCCTCATCTCTGCATAATGCTCCCATCCCCACACATATACACTCCCTCACCTGCCTTTTGCATGGCCTATAATCACCACCACCACCAACCCCATGCACAGACCCCTGTCTGTCATATAGTTAGCACAGACACAATTAATCGTACACAAAATGTTATCAGAATAGAAATATACAGAATGATAACAACAAATTTACCTTTATGTTACCACATGTTCCTTTAACACGTCTTGTGATCAACATGACAGTCTCATGACGCATCATTGGCAGATCACTGTGAGCCTCAGGGGGCAGCCGGCCAAACAGCCTGTAGGCACAGGAGATCACTCCATCGCTAACCATTGCTTGATCCAACTCCCTTCTCTTTATCCAGCAGACCTGGGGCAAATATTACTGACATTTTATAATATATCCATGTGGATGGGACTTAAATACAAGTACAATTTATAATGTAAGAGGTTTCCCATTCAAGGAATGGTATACCAAACTTAATTTTTTAGGCTACTTTATATTTACAGTCTAAGATTATTGTCTTAAAAAGAAATCTCCATCTATTATCTCCATTTGATTACACAAAAAACAGGTTGTTACCCGTGTGGACTAAAATGTGTTATTTGACCAGACTGATCTCATGAAGTGGTGTATGTATGACACGTCAATTTGAATGCCATTGTTGGCGTGTTATCAAGACGCATAGCGTGTTTTTAGCGTGTTTATCTATGCCGTTTGGCCTCCATTGACTTACATTACATTGCGATTGCGTGTGAATTGACGCTGTAGCGAGTAGTATGAAAGGGTGAAAATCCGCGGAGGCTGGTTGGGGTGGAGGATGGGTAAAACACAGGACTTTCACCCAGGAGAGCGGGGATCGTGTCCCGTGTGTGATGTTTTCCTTCGTGTCCCACGTGTGATGTTTCCTTTCCACGTTTGTTCTTTTCCTAAACCCAACCCCGTTCTTCTTTTCCTAAACCCAACCCCGTTCTTCTTTTCCTAAACCCAACCGGTTCTTCTTTTCCTAAACACAACCCGCCTGTGACATTTCATCAACCCAACCGTAGCCTCGCGATAACACGTAGCCTCGCGATAACTCGCCACGTGACTTTAGAAAGTGGCGTGTATGTTTACGCGAAGTCATGATTCATCACGTTACATTTGACCCAGGTTCTTGCACCTATAGCTCTGCCTCTTTCTCGTGTTTTTATTTTTAATCCCAACCTTACAATCAATGCTCTCTTTCTCTCCTTTTCCTATTCAACATTTGTCCTAAAAGCCTCCTTCCTGAACTAAAAGTTGGACCCTCAATCCCCCTGCCCATCAACCTAACATACCCTTTGATAATTACTTCTGGAAGACTTCCAGAAGCCATCTGTGTTTATGCCGTACCTCCCTTACCACTTTCCCTAAGCACCTTGCCAATGAGAGAAATCCAAACCTTACCTTTGACCTTCCATCCAGTCCACAGAACAATGACCCATCTTGCGCCACTGCTTTTAACCTTCGATCTTCTCTGTCCTTAAGAGAGATGGCAGAGCCTTCAGGCAGGACCGCTTTCTTAGAGACACAGCCAACTAAGTGTGGTGATGTTTCTTTCCTTTTTTCGTTGCATAGTTTTTTCTTTTCTTTGTCTATTTTTGGTCACTTTTTCTCTTTACACGCTCCAGCTCATAACCTATTAACCTATTGATTTTTATTTCTCTATCATCTTTCTCCCTTAAGCCTTCCCTTTCAACTCTTATCATATCTATTTTCTGGCAGAAGAAATATTTCTTTTCACCTCATATTTCCTACATATACCTGGATTATGCTTGCCTGAACGATCATTTAGCATCTTAGCACCAAAACAACACTTCCATGGTGGCCATTTTCAGTTTTCTTCTTTCTTTTTCCACAGAATGCTGCTCTCTCTCACCTATTAACCCTCCAAGTCTGTGCCCATTTTTCACAAATTAGACATCAGATAATTAGCGATAGAGCTAGTCGCTCTATTATTTCAGCCGAGCCCTGTTGTCTTCAAATTGACTTATTCTCTTCAATAACAGCCAACGTTAAAACAACTCACAAACTCATTTTAATGTCGCCAACAAAGGATGCTTTCTGTGTACGGCTGTGCAGCTGCTTGTCCTGAGAGGCATATTGCCTGTGCATGTTGCATGAGGGTGGGATGTGCAAGAAGGGTTTGGGGGAAAAGAGAATAATAAAATCAGGATGGGGGGCATGCCGCATCTCTGGGTTGTCGCCGTCTTCTGTCACCAAACACACACCAACGTCATCTTTGAGTTGGTGTGTGTCTTTGTATTGTCTGTTTCAATTATAAACCAACAAGATCTATAAAGGATCAAACCAATAAACGAAAACCAAAGTGTCGCCCTTCCTTAGATTGGTCCCTTGGTTGCTTTTGGTTTATTGGTTTATCATCCGATCTCTGTTGTTTTTACTGTGAACCTCCAAACCCCTAGAGGGAGCTCTGGGTCATAGTAGCTGCTGCTCAGCCTGTCATTTCTTCTTTTAAGGCTCACGTTTGACAGTTTAACCAACCTGTGAGGTCTTTTTACGGTGGCCGACAGGGGCAAACGCCCTGCAACTTCAGAAAACACATGTAAATAGACAAAACACAAGCAAATTAAGAAAACAACTTCATTAATTTGACAACACATGCGCAGCATTCAGCAAACGCGCTGCATATACACACAACACAACCAAATATACAAACGCGCTGCAATTAAAAAACGATGCAAAAAGAAAAGCAACTTCATTAATTTGACAACACACGCGCAGCATTCAACAAACGCGATGCAAATACACACAACACAACCAAATACATGAACGCGATGCGAATAAAAAACAATGCAAAAAAGAAAAGCACACAAACCCCGAAAACAAATGCAACAACAAAACGCTGCATCCAGATTCCACAACGGAAGTTCTCCAGACCTCTAGAGGGAACAGCTAATCAGCTGGATTTATGACCCCTTTTCTGCCTTTTTATTAGAGTCGGGTATGGCTGCATAGTAAAAAGAGAACTCCTGTCTCATGCCCTTATTAATAACATAATATAATATATTAGTAATAATATACAGTCTATGCTCCCGTCTCAGCCGGGAGGCTGGGGCCGTGCTCGAGCTTCGACTTTTCAAAATAAAAGCTCGCGTTTGGTCGGCTCATCTTCCTTTGGTGTTTTGGATGTTTTGGAACTAAACAGTACGGCAATCATGCTAATGAATACAATAACTTTTTCAGCAGATGTCTTACTTACAACACGATGGAGCAAGCAAAGCAGTTTTGTCTTTATGTGCAGGCGGGATTTATTCAGTTTGATAAATCCCACGGTAAATTGGCTGGTTTACTAAACAGGGAGCACGGCACCAGCCTCCCAGCTGAGACGGGAGCATAGACTCCATCCATCCATCCATCTTCGTCCGCTTATCCGGTGTCGGGTCGCGGGGGGAGCAGTTCCAGCAGGGGACCCCAAACTTCCCGGAGCATAGACTGTATATTACTAATATATTATATTACGTTATTAATAAGGGCATGAGACAGGAGTTCTCTTTTTACTATGCAGCCATACCCGACTCTAATAAAAAGGCAGAAAAGGGTTTAGCTGTTCCCTCTAGTGGATTGGAGAACTTCCGTTGTGGAATCTGGATGCAGCGTTTTTTTGTTGCATTTGTTTTTGGGGTTTGTGTGCTTTTCTTTTTGCATCGTTTTTTATTCGGATCGCGTTTATTTATTTGGTTGTGTTGTGTGTATGCAGCGCGTTTGCGGAATGCTGCGCATGTGTTGTCAAATTAATGAAGTTGTTTTCTTAATTTGCTTGTGTTTTGTCTATTTGCATGTGTTTTCTGAAGTTGCAGGGCGTTTGCCCCTGTCGGCCACCGTATCTTTTGGATGTCAACAAACATATATAGATAACCTTACAATTAGGTAAATAAATTAATATGTAAGTCGAGAGACAAATCTGGGGGAAAAAAGTTCTTTTGTAATACCTTTGCACTCACAGGTTCTCTCATATGACAAAACAGATTAAAATCTGTGAATTCCTACATGTGAATTTGATGTCACCGCAGCACTGAATATCAAATATGCCTAATTTGACACTGTAGCTGAGTCTGAGCCATTTGTTACAGACAGACAGAGTCAGTTTCAGATGCTATGCACAGCTCCTTCAACCTCCTTTACCCAAACCCCTCCCTTCTCCCTACTCCCCTCCCCTTCCTGCCACCGACTCAATGCCCCTCCCCGTTGTCACCTGGAGGTTCCACATACATGCTACCCCACTTACTTCCCAATTTTCTCACCACTCACCCTGATTGGCTCTCCCACAGAGACTGCTCCGTATGGACCTGCCTGTGGCTGATGACAACACGGTCCACTTCAACTCCACTCTCATGGCCTTGATCCGCACAGCACTGGACATCAAGATCGCCAAGGGTACGGAAGGTTTGGAATCCCTCTTACCTCCTTTGCTCCAATTTTCACATGCTGTCTTCTCCTTTTTCTTATTTCTCCTGTAGTGCAGTGCTGTCTGCTTTTTCTGTGCTGAACCCAGAAACCTTCAGCTCTTCCTGACGCTTCTCCTACTGTGTCTTAAGTACAGCGTGATTTCTATGGCGGTAGATCCTGTGTGTGCATGTTGTGTGTGTGTGTGTGTGAAGCTGAAGGTTGAGATCCTGTGGGAATGTGGTTCTATTACTTCTGCTTAAAAACACCAAGTGACGCCATTTTCAGTGCAGTTATGATTTGATAATGGCAATTATTATAACCATACTAATAAAAATCTTCTTCTGTTTGTTTGTCTTTGTTTTTCATCCTCTCTTATACCTTTTTGTATCAATCTGAATGGGCGTGAATGGTTTTTGTGCACTTGTGTATGTGTGTGTATGACTAAACTTGTGTACACATCTTCGTGTGCATCTTCATGTGTCTGAATTTTTGTGTGTCCATATACTTGGGCATGGATGTCCGTGTATCTATATATGTGCGTATGTATGTATCTGTATGTATGTGCATGCGCGTGTTTGTTGAATCTGCTTAGGTGGTGTTGACAAGCACCAGATGGACGCAGAGCTGAGGAAAGAGATGATGGCAATCTGGCCCAACCTCTCCCAAAAGACTCTGGATTTGCTGGTTACGCCACACAAGTGTAAGTTGCAGAGTGTTGTGCCGGCGCAGCAATGTGGCTTGGATGCAGCCACCCTGTGCCGCCCAGTGCTCCAACGTTGTTTTCTCTTCACGCCACCTGAAGGACCGCTTCTCTCAGCCAGTCTCTCTCACTGCTGCACCCTCTGATACTGCTGGCACATTACCCCGCACATCCACACCCATAAACCTTAGATCTATCAAGACGTAATTATGTGGACATGAAGAAAGACAGAAGCACTCACAAAGCACAGGCTGCATGGTAGACACAGAAGAATACACACACACACACACACACACACACACACACACACACACACACACACACACACAATACCCTAACTCTGGTACCTTCTTTCAGCTAGATAAACCAACTCACCAGCATAGAGCCACCACCAAACCCCAACACTTCTCCACCTCTCTACCTCTCTGTGCCTGAGATCAGAGGGTGCCTCACTATAGATCAACTCTCTATAGACGTCTTTTCACTTCAGGGGCGGTCAGCTGTGTGCACTAGATGGCTGGCTGTGCTTAATAGAACTTACTGTATATTGTTAGTGTTATTACACCAAGAACAAATGCACATGTGCTAATGCACGGGTTGCATGTTACAGTGGTTGCTTTAGTTTGTGAAATGCATGAGATTTGCTATCAAAATGTATTGTGTATTTGAGCATTACATTTGCAACCAAGTCAAAGAAAGTCATTAACAGTCTATATATCACAGATTTTATTTTGATTTCTTTTCTTTTCTTTATGACTTGGTTAAATTTGTGTTGATTCTTGCGATCTCATGATTGCAGATTCCTGGAGCGACTGAATTTTGTTTGATCTATATTGCAATGAGATGCTTTGATTGCAAGATTTTACCTGTGAAAAATATTAATGCTATATAAAAGTTAAACTAAAGTAAAAAGCGTTTTTAAAAAAAAAAAAAAAAAGAAGAAGAAGAAAAAAAGTATCAGTCTGTCTGTGAAAAGACTATTTGCTCAATGTTGTGTGTGTGTGAGATGTTTCTCTGTTTGTGTGCATGCCTCACCCCTTTCTACCATTCCTCGCGCTCAGGGTCCATACCAAAAGGTCTAATCTTGCAGGGTAACTTGTCATTCTCTCAGCAGCCACAGACCTGACAGTGGGGAAAATCTATGCTGCTATGATGATCATGGAGTACTACCGGCAGAGCAAGATCAAGCGCTCGCAGGCTCTTCGGGATGAGCAGGTACTGCTGTCTAAAGGAGAATAGCACTCTACTCTACCTGCCGCAAACCCTTTAAAGTCAAAGGCAGACTGACGCACTGAACTCAAGCCTGCAGGACTGTAGTCCCACTCATATAAGCCTGGGCTGTGACAACCTCTGTCCAGATCCAGGGAATAGTCCTTATTCAGTCACCTAACTGGGTGAATACAACAATTTGCCATCTAATGCGATCACATTCTCTAACACCCAGAACAGTGCTGCCATCTGCTGGGCAAGGTTAGCTACTTCTTGCTTTTACAGTCATTTTAGCATTGGCAGAAACAATGCAAACATAATTCATGTAATATACCTTTCACAAAATTTTAATTGCTTATTAAGCAGATGAATTACATCAAGGTGTTGCAGTTATTTAGCTGTTTATAAGCCTGCTGCGTTTGGTTTGAAGCAAGCTGAAGTGTTGTCACAGCCCCTAAGGTGCCCATGCCTGAGCATCATTGGAGCACTCCTAATGGCTCCCTTCGCTGAGCTCGATTCTTTCCTGTGTCGAATGCTTGTAAAGATACTGTTCCTCCTCACTCCCCATCACCTATGCTTGTAACCTTGGACTGATAGATTTGCATCATGATATTTCTGCATCCTTAATTCAGGTCAATGACAGAGGTGACCACCCTCCACATTCATTTAGCTGTATTTCATCTTAGTATTTGAGTATCTTTTCTCTCCCTTAACACATACTGTACATCATCTCCCTTCCCCAGTCCACCTGTCGAATTGTAGGCTGCTGTCTGTCCTGACTGGGGGGGGGGCAGCAGGATCGGGCCACCATATGTTGTAGCAACACCCAGTGAGAGACCTCTGCAGTGTTTCATGATTCAAAAAAATGTCATTAGTGCAGATACCACCACACAACAATCTAAAAGTGTTCAGTGTGTTTTACATGTTGTACATTGTATTGTATTTAGTGCTTGCACACATAGACGGAAGGTTTGCCTTAGGTTTGGATTTGAATAAAGGTAGAGAGAAAGGAAAGGACGGAAAGGCAAAGCAATTACTCATTTTAAAATCACAAAGCTCAAAAATTGGAAATTTTGAATGTGAAAGATAACATTTGATATCCACTGGAGTTTTATTTTTACATGCATGTGTAACAGGTTAATGGCCACTTTGACATTGCGAAAGGTGGTTGTTAGGTAGCGCCGTTGTAACTTCTTCAGTCGATAACTAATATATGAATTACAATGAATGTAGCATTGTCCCATCATGCATTTCACCTGCTATGTTCCCCTCCACAGGATTGTCGCAGTATTTATCTGCCAATGATGTCCTCCATCCCTCATTTGAACGAGGCCCCTCCCTCTTTTATTTCTCCCCTTTTTATCGGTTCCAATTCTACCTCCCCTGCTGTAAAAACATGTTATGTTTTTCTTCTATTTTTTAATTTGGAAATGTATTTTCAAACAACATTAGAGTATTTATATCTATCATCAGATGACAACTGATCATCAGATGAAACCGAAAATGACTGACTGCTGATAATTCCCTTTTGATTGTACTCTGAGCTCCAGACTGAGTGGGTGAATTCAACTTCCATATTGGACCTTGTGAAACACTTTAATGGTTAGTCCTGGACCTGGATGCCTCAAAGGGTTGCCAGATCCCAGAATGCACTCTGAGTCCACCCATCTCTTTCTCTAGCTAGCTGCTGGGCTTTAGTTGCTCAAGAGTCCCTTGTTCCCATTTATTCCTCTTCCATTACCTCTATTGCCTGGCTTTGCTTCAGCCGACAGCCCCCTCTCTACATGCCCTCTGTTCCTGCTCTGCCTCTTCTCCCTCCATTTCCCTGTCAGTCTGCCTGATAGCTGGCGACGGCCATGTTGTATATCTTACACAGAATCGAACGCCATTACTGTTTCAGCGCGTGGAGCCACCTTCCCCCACCCAGGATGGGGGTCCGGGACTTAACAACGCCCTCCCTCCACCTGAGACAACAGAGACTGTCAACGGCCTGTGAGTTGGATGTGGTTGCCATGTTTTACTTTACAGGAGGTGGTTGTAAGCAGACCGGTTATGAAACATGTGTCTGTGATGGTGTGTTTGTGTGTGTGTCATAGGCCGGTGGAGGGGGGGGTCCCGGAGAGCCATTCATGGGTGACTGCTCGTGCTCAGGAGATGTCCCAGAAAGTCGGCAGCTGGAGCCCTGAGGGATACCCTGAGGATGGCCTGGGAAGCATGACCAACTCTCAGGTAGAAAGCTCATAGATGCACACACCCAGGACCACACACACACACACACACACACACACACACTATACAAATAAAATACATCTTTTACACACACCAAGTTTGTGTGGACAAGTACTCAAATACTCGACCCATTCAACATTTGTTTTTACTTCCATGCCATTGCTACCAAATTAACTCCCAAAGAACCATTGAGGTCACTTAAATGGTAAAATGAACTATGATCTTCATGCGGTGACTGATTGCAATTCTATCCATAACCTCTGTGTGTTACATGAATTAGATGAAGACATAAGGACATCAGGTTTGTGTTCCACTTTACTACAACTGAGATTAAAGTAGAAATACAGCAATATTTTGTTATACAGGTCATTGGCTTGCTTCTTGTTTCATGTGTTTACACTCCATTCCAGTCCGATCAGTATTAGCAATATTAACTTAAGCTTATAGTTAGGGCACTCTTGCCAGTAGTGTCAAATAAACAACAATTGTGTTAAATACTGCAGTATTGTAAAAGCTGAAGCCAGTTTGGAACAAAATAGAGAAGCTACGAGCTCATACTGTCCCATGTTTACTGCCTTATTGCCTTTTATTGTTTTTACTCAGGAGGTCATTTTCATTTCCTGTGGTCCCTCTTGCCTTGATTTTTCAGTTAGCGTTGACATGGCGTTAAACCTTTCTTTGATTAGTTCCATCTCTCAAACCTGTCTCCTCACACAATTATTTTATTTTACTGAATTTTTCCGTCGTTTGTACGTTTCCACATTTCATTCAGAGTCTATTTTGCCTCTGTATTCAGAGTGGTTCATGTCTTTGTCATCATGCTGTTAAACCTCTCTGCTTGTAGTCCTCCTGGAGGGCCTGACTGGTCTCTTTGTCAGTCAGCCCTATAACATAGCCACTTCTCCATATTAATCAACAGAGGTCTGGAGAAGTTTAAACTCAGGAGTTGGATAGAAGAGAGTGGCTGTCGGCTTCATTCAAACTAGTTTGAATGATAACCTACAGTTTGATACGGCAAATCAAACCATAAAGCACAAACAACAGGAAATATTAGACAACATAATGTCTTTATAGGAAAAACACCCCCCCAAACACTGAAATGTAATGAGATGAGATGAGCAGCAAACACATGCTGCAAGTGGTTTAGCTTTTATTTGGCATTACATAAATTAGAGTTTATAAGTTATTATTTTATTATATGTTATATATTTTATCTGGTCTTTTTTTAATGACTAATAAAATTATAATAAATAAAATTGCTGGCACTCCATCTTAGCTAATGATTGAAATTTAAATAACAACAAATAAGTGCCACGCCTTGGTTTTAAACAGCCCCAGCTGCCAGATTCAGCTCCAGTGTTTAAGGTATACACCAAACGAAATAGAATTTGCCATATTTGCATTGGAAAATTTGCATAATTTCCAGAACAACAGGCTGGATTAAGATTTGACAACTGCAGTGTTTGCAAATTAGCCAGCCGAATTTGTTGTCATTTTTACACAACCTCCTGTGCTGCCTACAATGCATCAGCGCCTGCACCTGGCCAACACTGTTATGTGATCAGTTGCGTTTTTCACGTCCTTTGGGCTGCATTTGGGTTTCCCCTCAAATACATTGCTGGTGACTCTCGAGCTCCTCCATCTGGAGAAGAATCGCTACATTTTTGACAGCAGCCAAACACAAAATTGGATTTTATTTGGAATATACTCACTATCTTAAGATCCAACCACTCAATTCCTGAATTTTTTTTTTTTTCATTCATAGCACAATTTAAAACTAAAACAACAAACAAAGAAAAAAAAGGTAAAATCCCTTCTCAAAAACTTTCCAAATTCTCCCACTGACTACCTTTACCTCTCTGAGACCCTCAATTCTCTGCTTTCTTTGGACTACAAACTTTCCCACCTATTCCGCCCCCCCACCCCCTCCCCTACTCCTTGTCAGTTTTCATGGCAGTCATCACACCATCTCCTGCTCTCCTGCTCTGTTTTCAGACGGTAGAGATGACAGAGATGGGGCAGGATGGTTACTCGGATATTGAGCACTTTCCGCCAATGGAAGGCCATGGAAGGGCCGCTTCCATGCCCCGCCTCCCAGGCGACAACCAAGTGAGCAGCATTCTTACCTTTCCACTCTCTGTCTATTTCCCCCCATTATCTCTGTTCCTCATCCCCTCTTTTGTTTAAAATATCATATTCTTAAAGGTCTGACTTGTTGCTTACATATTTATTGCTGTGGTTCCTAGAATCAATGTTGGCGAAGGTTTGGCACACGTTTAACAGGGATTACTGCTAAATGAAGCCACTGATGTGGTACTGGCCATACTGGTTACTGGGCACAAGGTTACATTTCTGTAGGTACATTTTTTTTCAGCCAAAGAACCACCAGTAGTGTGACGACCATTAAACAAGATATGCTATCGTGAGTGACAATATTTCTGGCTAAAACATAGAAATGTTTTGCTGAAATGTTGACCTCCAAACTTGAATTTTAATAGGGCCATAGCAAGGCAAAGTGAGACCTTCTGCTCCTTTTTCTGTTCTTCTTCTCCTGTTGTCGTCTTCTCTTCCCCTCATCCCGCCACCTGCATGGAGGTTTTTAACCGTGGTTGTCCCGTTTCCATCTTACACACTCATCCATTTTATATTGTTTCATATATCCCGGTGAGTGCTCTGGTTGTCATACGCACACCACACATTTATAAATGCAAATGCGCACACACACACACACACACACACACACACAAACACAAACATACGGTTTACACACTTTTTGGCCTGCCATTATGTCCTCTTCTTTGTCAAGACTGATTTATTTATCTTTTCTTGTTGTTTTTTTATACTAAAGTGTCTCTTCCTTCCAAGGAAATTCCAAACAAAGGTTTTGCCTGAGCTGAACTCTTTCTGAATTTTGGGGAATTTTTTCAACATGAACTGGAACAAGCATGTATTGCGTGTGTGTGTGTGTGTGTGTGTGTGTGTGTGTGTGTGTGTGTGTGTGTGTGTGTGTGTGTGTGTGTGTGTGTGTGTGTGTGTGTGTGTGTGTGTGTGTGTGTGTGTGTGTGTGTGTGTGTGTGTGTGGTGTGTGTTTGTGTATATTGGGTGGGGTCCAAAACTGGGGGGTGGGTGGGTGGGCTTGTTTAACTATATTCGTGGGGTCCAAAAACTGGGAGTCCAGTATACTTGTGGGGTTCCGACAGCTTTGTGGGGCCAAAATGCTGGACCCCACAAATTTAAAGGGCTGTTTGAGGGTTAAGACTTGGTTTTAGGATTAGGTATATAATTAGGTTAGGGTTAGGGTAAGGGTTAAGGTTAGGCATTTAGTTGTGATGGTTAAGGTTAAGGTAAGGGGCTAGGGAATGCATTATTTCATTGACGGGTCCCCACAAAGATAGTGCCACAAACCTGAATTTTGGGGGATTTCTTTCAACATGAACTGGAACGAGCATGTATTGCGAGTGTGTGTGTGTGTGTGTGTGTGTGGTTGTGTGTGGGTCGGGGGGGTGTGTGTGGGTCGGGGTGTGTGTGTGTGTGTGTGGGGGGGTGTTCCGCAGTTTTTCTGTGCTCCGTTTCTCTGTGCCCTGAAACTCACACTGTTTCTGTCACTCTGTTGTTTGCTGTTGAGTCAAATGTAATTGTGTGTCTTGGTGTGTATTTGTATCCATTTGTGTGTGTATTTTGCTGATTGTTGTCATTGCTGTTGTGACCGTGGTGCTGTTGATTGAGCATTTTCATGGTGACCTTGTCTATATAACCCTGTTTTGGCTCCGACCACCCCCAGTCTCTGTGGTAAGTGTTTCTCTTCCACCTTCACTGCTGCTTCAGTGTCTAATCAGACTCTCTTTCTCTGTCCCTTCTTCTCTTTCTGTCTTTCTCTTTTCTCTCTCCACTGTGGCACCCCATCTCTTTTTGGGTTAAACCTCCACCTAACACTCTTTGGTTTTTACTTCTCCACTGTACCCCTTTTCTCTTTCATTGTGTATCAATCCATCCCTGTCTTCCTTACTTCTCTTCCTCCCTTCTTGGGTCTGTGTGTATGCTCAATGTGTGTATTTGTGGCTCTGTGTGTGTCTGTGTGTGTGTGTGTGTGTGTGTGTGTGTGTGTGTGTGTGTGTGTTTTCTCTGTGCTCATACAGCAGCGGAGGAAAGGGAGACAACGTGGCAGTAACCTCAGTGTATGTACCCTGTCTTCCCTGTCTCGTCTCTCTTTCTCTTTTCTCTCTCTCCCTTTCACTCTCACACACTCTTGGCACTTTTTTTATCCTCATTTGTCATGTCCCCATGTTGTTGGCAGGGGTTTTCTTTCAAATTTATTAGGGCAACCTTTTTTTGGCATGACCAAATGTGATGCCAGCCCAATTTCCAAACTGATCCTAGCATCCTTAGCTACTTCTCTCATGCACCTAACGCAGTGGGTTTGGAATTGGGCTGAACTCTGCACGTCTCCTCTCATATCAACATGCCACACTGTCTTGTGGCCCTCTCTCTTTCTCTCTTTCTCTCTCTCTCTCTCTCTCTCTCTCTCTCTCTCTCTCTCTCTCTCTCTCTCTCTCTCTCTCTCTCTCTCTCTCTCTCTCTCTCTCTCTCTCTTTCTCTCTCTCTGTCTCAGCTGCTGCTAGTGCTTTGTTGCTCTATGTCCTCATGCCTGTGTGCTTGTCTATAATGATGTTGTCAATGTTTACCCGTCTGTCTCCAAGTCTCCATTCACACCCGCATGCATGAAATGTGTTGATGTGGGAGTATGTGTGAGTAATGATGAGTGACAGAAAGAGGAAGGATTTGGGTATATGTGCGTGTGAATGGATATGTTGTTGGGATTCTCAGTGCTACTCCTATAAGGCCCAGATAAACTGGTGTTTTATATACATCTGCCAACCTTTCAACTGTCAGTTGATTTGTCTTAAACACAGTAACCGGAAAACTGGCCCGCTCATCATCCAAAAGGATCTAGCACTGAAGTAGCCTGATATGGTTTACATGCCCAGGTCAGCAACTTGTGGCACCATAGGCTCTGTCCTGCTGTCCCGCCTCAGAGCATGAGGCCTCAGCACTGCAGAAGGAATTTCTCATGTGGGTGGAGGACTCAGGACAACCCCTATGCACCTGCATGGCTGGAGGAAAGCACGCTGAAACAGAGCAGAAATAGAGGAGTTTTGTGCAGTATTGTGCAATGGAATGTGCCATTTATGGGTGGTGAGGAGGATGAAGGACTGGTGCAACTCCTACTGACATTTCTGTCTCATTTTTTCTTTTACAAAGCAAGTTACAGAAGCATGGAAGGCATGGCCATTTGCCATTATCTCTTTCACTTTCTTTCTTGTTATTCTTTTTTCTTATACACTTTTGTATTCTTCTATATCAGGGGTCGGCAAATCCTGTCGCTCCCGCCCAGAGACCGCTTTTCTTAACACTTTGGGGGCTAGCACAGGTGCAGTGGAGACACGTGCCTGTGGTGTGAATTCTGAAGAAAACAAAATATATATATTTCTCTTGAAACATACAAAATTCAGACCACCATTACAGATGTAGTGGTTTTATTAGTTAATAATCAGGTAATTTTATTTGACTTCATTTCAGCACCCTGGAGCTCTTCACATTAAATCCTGTTTGGTAGCCTGGTTCAGAATAAGGGGTGATTTTGAATATTAGATAATATATTTTTTGTAGGGGCCCATTAATTGTTACGGAGCTGGTAAGGCGGGTGGGCTTTTATAAAATTCAAGAAACCAGCCACTCACACACATGCATACAAATACACACGTACACAGTGTCTCTTAACCCATGGCTCACAGACAACACCAACTTGACAATCAAAGGAAACACCTCTCCCTGCATTTCTCTCTCTCTCTCTCTCTCTCTCTCTCTCCCTCTCCCTCCCTTCCTCGGTGCTCTCTTTTTCTCTCTTAGACCATCAGTGACAGCAGTCCAATGAAACGCTCGGCCTCGTCGCTGGGCCACAGCAGGTCTGGGCGGGGCCACAGAGACAAAGGAGGGGCAGACGACTACAACATGGAGTGTGTACCTGAAGAGGGGAGGACTTCCAGACATGGACACCGGCGAAAGGATCGGAGTCATCGGGCGTCTGAGAGGTCCCTCTGTCGCTACACGGAGGCTGACACAGGTGGGAAAGACCACACACACACACACACACACACACACAAACACACATACAGTATATAAAAAGCAGTAACATGACCGCTTGACAGAATGCTATACAGTTGGACAGTGTGGAAGTTACATTATAATGAGAAAAAGAAAAGAATTCTAATGTATTGAGTAAAAACATATATAAGGTTTTGTGCACACATTGCTTTTAAGTGTTGATTTTAAGTGGGATGTCGTATTGTTATCTTGTGTCCTAGCAATCTTTAGTGTTTTCACCGCACACCAACAATAACTCCCTTTAACTCCATCATCAGGCCTGGGCACAGACCTGAGCACAACCACCCAGTCAGGGGACCTCACGGCCAAAGACAAGGATCGTGACAGAGATCGCGGCCGGTCCAAAGACCGTAAGCACCACCACCATCATCACCACCACCATGGCTCTGTGGACAAAGAGCGCTATGTAGCAGAGCGAGGGGGCGAGTTCGGACACAGGCACTCCCGCGACAGAGAGCATGACCGGGAGAGGGAGAGAGAAAGGGACCGGCGCTGGTCACGATCGCCCAGCGAGGGCCGCGAGGGCCGCGAGGGCCGCGAGTGCATGACGCACAGACAGGTGGGCTTCTGGGTACTTGTGTGCATGTGCCGTCTAGTTTGGAACACAACATCTTGTTTACTTCCTAGTACAAAAATAAGTGGTATGACCACATTTTCAGTGTTATGCTGAAAAATATAAAACCAGGGCCTCTAGTTTGATTATGGGTAACTGGCGCAAGCAGCCAATAACGCCTTTTAAGGCGGTATTTTTTGGCGATAACGAAACACTGACTGTTGCGCTAAGTGTGGCGTTTCTGACGGGGTTTTGTTATGAAGTTCCTCTGGTGGTCAACTTTCATGAGCACATTGCACACACAACAGGTCTCCTCCGAGTTATCCTGGATAGGCCACTGAAAAGTACTATAAACTCACCATTGACCGGAACGCATGTTACTATTTGATATGATAATGAATAAAGTGACAAAGAGACGTCATGAGTTATCGTAGGACTACTATACATTTGTCCTGTTTCCTTCAAATTAGAGGCCAAGACGTGTTGTTGTCTTTAACAACCCACAGTTGTGTTAAAAATAGCACCGATAGTACGGGCCCTTTATGTACATTTGTGAATACATGCTTGACTACATGCAAGTCACTGTTATCAAACCACTGTTCCAAAAACCAAACAAATATACATAAAATGTATATTTGAGTTCCTGACTGCTTTCCCTATCTGCCCTACCTAAATGTTTTTAGACTGCCACTGTTCTGTCATGTCCCCGTCCCCCCCCCCCCCCCCCACTGCCTTTCCTTTTATGGCATTTTTAAAACACATAACCAACATTTCCTATTGAAATAGGAAACAAAAAGTATCTATGATCTACCTTTGCTAAAAAAAACTTCTTTGACACACACCATTCAGCCTTATGTATTGAATTTGTATGTTATAACTTGTATTGCAAAGGAAGACTAATTGGGGAAGAATTGTTTCCTCACATTTTAACTTTTGTCTTTGTGTTATAATAAATAACTTTTTAGATCTCAACATTTTTGCATACATGTCACACAGCCCGCTAACACAAATGTAAAACCAAACACATTGTATACATGTTCAGTCAACATATTTACCCTGTACCACATTTGTTGCTGCGGAAATCAACCCTTTACCCTTTTTTTCTCTTGTCGTCCTTTGTTTTCTTTCCATTGCGTGACATGTTGCTTCTCTGTGAATGGCGCTGTTTTCTGTCCACTTCCTCTGCTCCATTGCTTTTTGATGCCTTTCATTTCTGCCTTTCTCTCCTCCACTCCACGCACGTTATGACCGATGCTTCTATTCTTATTATTGCCGTGGTTCTTGTTCTTGTCCTTTCTATTTGGACTGTCTTGCTTTCCCTCGGCCTCTCTATCTTGCATTCTTTCTTTACCTCTCTATTTGTTTTATACTTTGTCTTTCCCATCCTCTTTATTCTACATGTTCTGTCGTTGAATTTGTGGTTCGTTCTTTTTATTTGCTTTATTTCACTTTTTGTGTAGGGCAGTAGTTCGGTCAGCGGAAGTCCCGTCCCCTCAACCTCGGGGACCAGTACGCCACGCCGAGGCCGTCGACAGTTGCCTCAGACCCCCGCAACCCCCCGGCCCCATGTTACCTACTCCCCTGTGGTCCGTAAGGCCATGCCCACGCCACCTGGGGGCCCACAGGGCCGACCCCCAGCCCCTGCCCCCCGTCGCTTTTCTCCTGAGCCTCCCCAGGGCCAGGGCCCTCCCCCCTCTGGCCTACCACTAGCCCACCATGGCACAACCCGCCAGGGTCATCATCCCCCTCCTCGCTGGGGAGACTCAGGTGGAGGAGGTGGCTCCGTGGAAGGGGATGGCTGCTTCTACAACCAGGACTACCAAGACTATGAGCCCCACCACGAACCACCTGCCTATGAGCAGAGCCCCATGCAGGGTAGCAGCCCCCACCCCCATGCCCTGGCCAACCACCCATTGCCGCCTCCCCCACAGCCACAGCCACAGCCACATAACCCGCACCCCCCTCCGCAGCCACACCCTGTAAACAATCCCCACCCTCATCCACCGCCACACCCACAGCCCAGTCGCACCTCACCTAGGACTGCCGGCCATGCGCCCCCTCCCACCACCGTCCTGACTGGGCCTGTACAGGGCCAGATGCAGCCTGCTGCCCAGCGCCGCCTACCCAATGGCTACCGCTCTTCATCCCCTTCCACACATCTCCATGGACCCCAACATACTGGGCCCCACAAGGTCCCCCCTCCAGCCGGGCATCCTAGAGGTCCCCGCAAGGGCCTGCATGAACCCTACAGCAAGACGGAGGACGACGACTGGTGCTAGCCTCTGGGGATGGGGGAGGGGCGTAAGGAGGAAAAAAGAATCGATAGATGGACCGAAAGACGGGAAACTCTAAAGCCAGTGCTCTGACTGCCAGGGGAAACCATGATTCTTTCTTACTTGCCTGTTCAATTTTGTTTTCTCTCTCCTCTACTGCTTGGCATGTCCCAGTGATGCAAGGTCTAGATGAAGGGGTAGGTGTCAGGATGGAGGGGTGGAACAAGAATGCTGAGGCAGGATCTGGAGCAACAAGTGGTGTAAGGGGAAACCATGCACCTCCACGTTCTGCTTGCATTATTGTTGCATTCATATCTTGATGCCAAATAAGACCAACCTCAAACTGCAGTTTTTAAGGATGCAAGCAGGAGGGGGTAATGGACACTAGTTTTTGTGTGTCTTAAATTATGCCTCTGGCAACGAGCTACAGCCACTTACAAGATGTCAACAGTCGCGAATCGACAAAAGACACTTACAGTCAGAGACAAAAGAACGACCACTGTTTAGTTTTTGCCTATCAAAGCTACCTTCAGTTAAGTTCAGAATCCAACCCAACCCTCCCAGCCACCAGTTGAATATTGATGAGTTTTATCATCTGTGTTTTTAAATAAGAACAAAACTGACAATGAGCCCTCCACCTGTATGAGGTGAGGAGGCTAAGTGGGTGGGAGGGTTGGGGAGTGCTGCATGGTGGGTCGACGAGTCCCTTGGTCAAAATCTAGAGGACAGGATGGGCGCGTTGGTGATGTTTACCGTTGTCCCTGGAGAAACTCCCTCATCGCAGAATCAAACTGTTTAACTAACCTCAACCCATGACCTACGAGAGAAGAAAAGGAAAAACGTGGAGATGGGTTTCAGAAACAAAAAAAAACACACAAAAAAACAAACCAATAACTGTTTTCTGCAGTATTTCTTCTTCTATTCCTGCTTCTTCTTCCTCCTTCTCTTCTACTTCTTCAAAACATTGAAGCTTGAATCTTCTGTTGCACCCCACACAGCTTCGTTTTTTAGACTTGCGGAGTTGTACACCCTGTGGAATCCTGCATGAATGATACAAAAAATAATAATAATAGCAACAATGAGAATCTACTGTATGTGGGGGGAAATTTTACTTGGTCCTTTCTGTTGTGGTCTGCAGAGCTTCTCTCTTTTTTTTTTAGTACAAATGCCTTTCTGTTTCTCTCTCTCCTCTGTATGACATTCTTCTATCGGTACCTTCATTACACTAAAATCAAGTGATAGAAGGCTATGGGGAGAGCACTGTATGTATATCTTAGAAGGAACGAAATGATTACTTTTTGCTTGCTTGTCTGTATGTTCTGTGCCAGATGCCTGCCACTGACACAACTGGAATTGCACATAATTTTTTTGTGGAAGTAACTTTTTGTAACTAAGGTGATAAAGCGATATGCTGGGAAGCAGGGTAAAGTGGATAAAAGATGTGACGTCCATATTGGTGAAACAAGTCAGACAAATCCGTAACATCTCAAAGTCTTCCAGGGTTTGGGGTTAAAACAGAGACATCCGAGGGAAAGAGACCAATAGAAAGGCGGAGAAAGGAGAGAGACTCTTCATCTTTGTTTTTGTTTTAATTGTTATTGACTGTAATGATGGATAAACAGATATCATAATATAAACTATTAATGATCATGATGGTCGTGATAATGAGACAGATTCTGCATATTTGGTCTCTATATTCTGTTCTGTATGTTCGTTTAGTTTTGAGCTCAGCTAATCATTTTTCCAACCCTGAGGTGGAGCTCTAACCCACAGTTGCATTGTGGGAGAATGAGTCTGCAGTAGGGCAAACATGAGACAGAGATTACCCAAAGCAGTCAATTAGGTCTGTCTTTTTTTTTTTTTCACTCTTTTTCAAAGACTATATAGAGTTTAGACAGTGGGTGAATTTGATTGTGAGCCCCATTTTAAAAATGTGTCAAGCGCAGCAGTTCCCGACCAGGTTTCTTCATTGAAATGGGTGACTCTCCTCACCTGCAGATGCTTAAGCAGAGTTCCACCACCGCTTGTGACCATCCGGTGGCGCTGTATGACAAATGGTGTCCCTCTAGTTTTTGTACCTCTCGTTTTACTTCACTTCTGATTCAGAGTTCTACAGTGTCAGCGCACCAAGAATACAGTTTAGCTCATTCTCTCACTTGTAGACCGTCTCGTGTGTGTTCGCCACGTGTAAACACAGGCGAAAAGAATTGCACAGTTCAGATGGGTTGGAGAAAAGATGTCTGGGCCTCGTCAAGGTCCTGGAAAACATCTAAGTTCTGTGTGTATCACTCCTGTATATCTTTTATTTATTTCTGTGTGTTTCTCTGTGTGCCTCAAACTAACACTTGTCACTAATGCACACCACTGTCAGCCCCAACATAATTATTATTTTTATTTATTTAACCTATACATTTTTTTTAACCTGGAGGCCTATCACATGTTGACCAGAGAATGCACTGAAAAAAAAGAAAAAGAAAAAAAACTGCCTATTAGTGTCTTTCCAACCTCAGTGGAATGTCACAGACAAGTATTTTTTCACATCACTACATGTAAATCAGAAAGCACACTATGTATGTAGCTCCTGGTTGCGGTGTGTGTGTGTGTGTGTGTGTGTGTGTGTGTGTGTGTAAGTGGTTTTTTTTGCGCGTGTGTATGTACATGGGTGAGTGTGTTTCAGATCAATTTTTGGTGTTTTTGGTTTCTGTGCTTGCTTTGCTTTCTATTCTTTTGTCTCCAGAAATCCTTTTGAAATTTTAAAATCATTGTAACAATCTTCGTGTGTGTGTGTGTGTGTGTGTGTGTGTGTGTGTGTGTGTGTGTGTGTGTGTGTGTGTGTGTGTGTGTGTGTGTGTGTGTGTGTGTGTGTGTGTGTGTGTGTGTGTGTGTGTGTGTGTGTGTGTGTGTGTGTGTGTGTGTGTGTGTGTGTGTGTGTGTGTGTGTGTGTATGTGCGTGATGTAAGTAACCCCCTGAATGAAACATGCAAAGCCCCAAACATTCACCATCCATCTTTGTGTCTATGCTGCAGTGAAATCCACTAACACGCTGATTAACCACACAAAGTCTACAAAAAGCAATGTAAAGCCGCTACTGAGAAGAAAAAAAAAAAATGTTTTTAAGTACAAAAGATTAAAATAAAAAAAAGGAAAAAATATCTAGTTCCAGAAATGCATGTGCTATGTGCATGCCACACCGTGGGTTAACAGTCATCTTCAGGACATAAAAGAAAAAGCAGATTAATGAATTCAGAGGAATTTAAAAAAAAAAGATATATAAATAGATAGATGTTTTTAAAAAAGCAACGTTTCCTTTTTTCCTTCTATTTTTGAGAACAAAAAAGGTTAAAAATTATTAAAAAAAAAAAAAAAAAAAAAAAATGTCTACAGAATGAAAACACAAAAGAGACTTTGGTGAGAGTTTTCTTCTGTTACATGGGGTTGAGGCACAACACAACCATGTTCAGGACACCACAGAAAAGAACTGTTTTTAAAAAATATATATATACAAAGAAAAGAAAGTACAGTTCAGAAGATGGTGTATTCTCCCTTCTACTTTTTGTGGAGGTCAGGGGGTGCAGGAGCTAGCCAAGTCTGATGATGTACTGTATTAAAACTGGCTTTGGAACCTTTGATCTCTCACTCACTCCCTCTTTTTTCTCTCTCTCTAACTCTGTCTCTCTCACACTCTTTATCTGTTGCACTCTCAAACTGTCTCACCGCTATTTCTACCAGTGCATTTTGTAATTCCAAACAGAACTCTTCCTAAAGAATAAAATCCAGAGAGAATGCACACCGTTTTTGCCTCATTTCTTGTCCTTTTGCTTTAGTCTTTTTAACTGTGAGGATGTGTTGTGGGTGTCAATGGCTCATACGTGGCTTAAAAATGCCCTGTGGAGTTTTCTTGTAAACAAACAAAAGTGATATTTACATTCAGTGCTAATCACCAAAACGTAATGTAGAAATCCTTGAGGTTTTAGCAAACGAGTTTAATACATTGCCTTCCTCTATCGAGACTTGCAAAGCTAATTTTTGTGAACGTTTTGAAACGTGCATTGTTTACATCCATCCGTTAGCGTGCGGTCGCCATCTTTGCTGGCGCATTTCTGCGTTTATTTGGTGCATTACTGCCACTTGCCGAACGGTGGAATAATGTGAAATTATTGGCAGAAATGAGAAACGCACAAGACAGTGCCCACTTACTAAAAACTGCTCCGTAGCTCTACACACTTTTTGTGGCCACTTGAGGGAAGTAGAACACGCTGTAAATACAACAGGCGTGAGTGTTATAGTGCTCATATCACACTTTTTGGCTTTTTCCCTTTCCTTTATTGTGTTATATGTCTTTTTTTGTGCACGTTATAAGTTTACAAAGTGAAAAAGTCCAAAGTCCACCCCAAAAGGACTTACCATCTCCAACAGAAAACACTGTTCACAAACTGCTCCAAACAGCTCTACTGTAGTCCAGCCTTTACTTCAGAGACAAACGTGGTCACTTTGTAACACAAGTTATCATGCTCGCCTAGCTGCTAGCATGGCACACCCTCAACTCTGCTTCTGACTGGCTAGTAGTCCTTTAGTAGTAGTAGTACCTAGACCTAGGTACTGCGCATATGCGACTCCCAACAAAGATGGAATAGAAGTGAGATGCCTCACTCTGTAAAACAGAGAGCTCAACACACAGGGTGAAAAGAGGAGCTGCAGCAATGTGCAGTACAACAAAAATATGGTGCTTTTTGAAAATTAGACCATGTAAACCTATTCTGGTACAACCTCTAAATACAATTATGAATCTGAAAATGACCATAATATGAGCACTTTAAACTATATAAATATCTAGCAGACACAGAGCAGTATTATCATTCATTTGGAGTTGTGTTTCTGAACACATATCTCCAATTTGCTCTCTTTTAACTCTGTTTTGGCCTTTCACCAGCTCCTGATGGAAAAATCTGCTAAATTCTCCACCATGTTCACCAGCTAGTCAATAATGTCCATCTGCCATTTGGTGCTGGGAACCGGGTTGATGAGAGTAAAGCAAACAATACATTTGAGGGCTGTAAAACCAAAAGTATGAACTGTAAGATGACCTGAGAGGAACTGCTGGGTGATAATTCCATTCTAGATGCATTGTTAGTATAAAATCATGCATTAGTTCAGCTGTTATCCAACCTAACGGGGCCGATGAGGAAAGAGAGATCTAAATCACCCCAATAGCTTGAAGTGAATTCAGCTCGTATGTTCCTGTGAATTCTAGCTAGGTTTGAAAGATACCAAATATCCATAAGAACATGACTTGTTTATCTTTATGCTTAGTGATGCAGAGGACATGGATGTGTCAGCATATTCCTTCACAAATGAGCTTGGGTGTGAGAAAAATAAATTCAGGGGGAAGAAAAAAAAAACAAGTAAAGAGTGTGCGTGATCCGAACAGACAAACATGAGAAAGCGTGTGTGTGTGTTTTTTCACAGGCATGTCCAGACGGTTCCGGCCACTCCTCCCAGCCCTCTGTACACAGACAGACCGGGTGCTAGGGTTTCAGCCGGAAGAATAAGCAGCACAGTTAGGGCCTCACACAGGCACTTCCCCCCACATTCCTTCTTCTGTTTTCCTGGACTAACCCCCCTCCCCCAACACTGGCAAACCCTGTTGCGCCCACTCCATAGTCTGTGCTGACATTACATTCCAAAACTTACACCCAACTTGAATATAAGAATAATTGTAGTTTAACCTGCATAAGTCTTATGTTCTTTTCTCTGTTGTAAAGAACTACTGATTATCAACACATGTATCAATCCCACAAATATCTCAACTTTTTGCCCATTAATCATCATCTTTGCACAGTCGGCACTAAACCATAAAGTCTTGTTTTCTTATTGTTAAAACAGGTCTATATTTGTTTATGTTATCGTATATTTGTTCGTTTCCTTTAATAGGCCTATGTTTATGTTTGCACACACTGCAGGCAAACTCCTTGTAAGGAGTACTTAGTTGGCAATTAATCGGGTGATTCTAACCTTTTGCACCCTGAACCAATGACTATTAGGACAGTAGTCAGGCCATAGTAAAACACTACTTTAAGAGCCAGGGGACCCTGGTTGTTCTCAGTGTAGGGCCAGTCAATGGCTTTACAGCCTCCCCCCCACACACTCTTTAGACTGCAATCTCATGAATGGTCCCTGCTTTTGTTCTGCAAATCAGTGTGGGGGAAGGAAGCAAAACTTCTCACACTCTACCAGCTTCCTGTCACATACCACTTTGGCACACTGGTTTCCTTGCACCAACAGCAATCAGCCGCTACATCAGCAGCATTCATGACTAAGATAGTAAACATGTAACCCCTCGGACACAGTTTCTGGTACAAACACATCACTCCAAATTCAATAAAAATGGTTTAATAAATACTGAGGTAGTTGCAGTCATTGTTTTACACTTGAATTCATCAACACATTTTATCTTACAGCGCTGGTCCCACACTCACAACTTGTTACATTTG
The DNA here is from genome assembly GCF_004354835.1 of Perca flavescens. Taxonomy (NCBI): domain Eukaryota; kingdom Metazoa; phylum Chordata; class Actinopteri; order Perciformes; family Percidae; genus Perca; species Perca flavescens. Next base: position 9,006,306 of record NC_041345.1, on the reverse strand, counting down.
CTGAGCTGGAAATGTTCAGAGAGGCAGTTCAAGGGCATGTCCAGATGAGCCTATTGCTTTAGTTCCGCCTTTGGTCAGCTCAAGCCAGTCCATTGCTTAGCATTGGCCAATAATTAGGCCAAAAGTCATTGGGACTACTACACACCAACTGGACTACTTCCTTGATTCCTGTAACATGCCCAGACTCGCTCAGAGTCATGTTTGGTTCTTTCAGGACACATAATCCCGTGTGTTCATCCCAATGACCCTGGAAGAGGCCCTTATTAGTCGAGTTCAGGCTCCCAGGCGGTGTCGAAAGTTTATTGCCTTTAATCTGCGCAGGGGTTTCAACACGCTGCAATGGCTCTCTGTAGAGGCATGGGGGTTGGGTGCGCTCCCAGTTCACTGCTGCAGTTCACATAGTCCAGCAAAACTGAATTTACGATGAGCTGCTGCTCAAGTTTAGCTTTCTTGCAAGGCAGAAAGTCCGGTTCCACAGCCGCTTTACCCCGTCTTTTCCTGGAGTGCTGAGTCGGGCACAGATTCTCCTTGTTTTCTGCGTCGCGGCGGAGCTCTGCGGGGGAGCATACGACCTCCTCTCCGGGTAAAGTCCGAGGGTTGCCGGTGGCAAGCGAAGCGGGACCCTGGAGCTCCGTTTGTACGCCAGTAGGCTCTGTGGCCACCTCACCCTTGGACTGTTGTTGTTGCTGCTGCTGTTTACATCCTGGTGCAGCACTTTCCGCCGTCGTCTGGGCCTCATGGTACATGTCCCGGGCAGATTTCATTACCAGAGTCAGGAGGAGGCTCCGGTGGAGACGGAGACCCCCTCGCTGGGTGCGGGAGCTGTACAGTTTCCCCAAAGCCACGACCATGATCCTCTTGGCCTCCACGCTGACCTCCATGTCACAGCTTGTTTTTGAAATGAGTCCAGGACAAACAATCAAAACGTTAAGGTTGGTAGACTCAGCCTCTCGCATATGACTTCCCACAGACAAAAATTAAAGACCGGCCGGGCCCGGGTGCAGTATAACTACTTATTACCTCGTTGACGTCACTATCACTCAGCGTCATATAGCCCCGCCCATTGGCCTCATACCCTGCCATGCTATTTCAAACAGCCCTCCCAACAACTGGTTAAGCAACTGTGGCTATTTAAATCTATCAAGATACTACTTCTTTTCAAATAGAAACAAAAATCAACAGAACAAATGACCCACAGGCACCCATCATCATCTGGTGATGTAACCATCTATGAACAACAATCGGAGAAAACAGCCCCGACATTTGCAACGCTACCACAAAGGCTGGAAAACTGGAGGGAAAACTGAAAATAAATCTCACAACAACTCCAAAGATGTCTAATTTACACCATCATTACGCAAACACTTGGAGAAATAGAGGTCGATCGTGGATGCTTTATTATTGCAATTTATGGTTTATCTATTTTGCTTTATTTTAGCATTTACTTTATTCTAGAGAATAACTCATCTCTTTAGTTTCTAGGTAGCCTACTGGTTACCACATGCAGCCAGCCTTTGAATTTTGGACTTTGAGCCCATGTCAGGCAATTCTTTATTTTTGTGATCAACAATTTTTATTTTATTTTAACTACATTCAAAACATACAATTCGCAACGTGAACCCCCCTCCCCCTCTTAATGTCAGGCTATTCTTAGTGTTCAAACCCACCAGCACATTATAAATTGACCACAATGTATTTCTTATTATGCAAAACCTGGAGCAGGAAAAGTCTAAAAATATTTCTGTCTTTCTGTCTCACAGCAAGGATGAATACCATTCCACTAGTTGTCCCATCCCCCAGAGCGTGTTACTTCCTTTTGAAAGGGGAAAAAAATAAAAGGTGGGTGGAGGTTAACAGACAAATGCCCATATAAAGCACATCCTGCTCATGTGGCACATGCAGAGGAAAACCCATGACGTGAGTGGAAGCCCTTGTTTCCTGAAGCCATTTAAAGTAACAGTGGTGAGGATTGCGTCAGAGCGCTTTGCCATTTCCCTAAGTCCATATTTGGGCAATGGAATCCATTCCTCCCGATCGTATCATGATCAGAAACTACAGCGTACGTTTACGTCATTTAACGTTGTAACTGGATACAGTGAATACTACATCAATATGACAGCTATGACAATACATTTTACTCTGGAGCATCAGTTTGAAAGCGTATTTTAGCAGATTTTAATTCTTAGAGAGAAACAGAAAGAGAGAGACCATTTTTTTCCAAGCTACTTCCAGAGGAATTTGTGGTATGCAGGTGATTGTTAGTGGTGTGGCTGCAGTTCAACAAAACATCAGTTGCACAGGATATCAGGCTGACATTTTTTTAAATATGCTGTAACTATAATAAAAATATCTGCCTATAAATGCATAAAATCAATGCATCAATTTTGCAAGCAAAATGCATCAATTAGCAGCATGTGAAAGGAAGGAAAATAAAGGTAGATGAAATTCCTCTGTTGACAGTGACAAATAAGTCATAAACAGTTATTATCTTATTCTTTAGATGATCAGTTGCCTCTCTTAAAGCTCCACTGTGTAAGTTTTTTGAGTTGATTCTTAGCAGAAAAAAACTTTGTTCTTTCACAAATATGTGCTCATTCATGTGTAATTACTTCCACCAACTAATCAGAGTATTATCGTACTCGTAGAATCTGCCATTCAGAATTATTCAGAATACATACGAGTCGCTCAATGACGGCCGCCATGTTGTACCTCCATCTTTAAAATACATTAGCCAAAGAGGGACATACCTCTGCCTTCCGCGCTTTTACACTCAGTGGCCCTCATTTATCAACCTAACGTAGAAACCAGCGCGGATATGAGCGCAGAAATCATCTTACGACAGGCTTCACGTGGGATTCATGAAAAGTTCGTATCACACCAATCCGAGCGTAAGAATGGTCGTACATTGATAAATGCGGCGGCTGGAAACGATCGTCATTTAAATATCACGCCCCAATATATTCTGGGTTTTGAGGCCTCGCCCCTACAATTTACAACATGGCGAGACGTAATCCGGCTGAGAAGCGGAACTTTTCAGAGGTGGAGATTGAAACCCTGATATCTCTGGTTCATTTGCACTAACGTGTGTACTATTTGGCAGCCTGAAAACTGGTATTAAAGGCTGTAGAAAGAATGCGGGATGAAAGGAGATCACTGATGCGGTCAACAGTGTTGCCGTAGTAAATCATACTCCAGCTGAAGTTTAGCCTATTTAATTTATACATCCTTGACACATTTTCTATAGTCCTAATAGTAATATACAGACTTCTATTGCAATCTATTAGGCCTACATGTAGGTGTACCTATAATTAAATAAACACACGGTAGCGGAGTTTATGCAGTGTCTTTTATTTTACTCGTGTTCGTCGGAACGAGGCAACAGCTGAGGGAGAGCGCGTGTCCTCCGACCCCCCGTGCTGGACCCTGTCTCCTGACAGCAGAGGGGCTGGGGTTCTGCGATGTTGTGCAGAACCCCACAGGCTAAAACAATGTTGCAGACCAGCGCATAGAGGTCTTCTAAAAGAGCCAGATCTGCCATTGCTGATACGTGATCAACTGATGACTTCTCCTTCTCCTGTTAAACTGATTATATGCTGCACCGCAAGTCCACACTGACTCGAAAACTTGCGTACACGAGTTCAGACCAGACGTGAGATTTGATCGCAGCCTACGCTCACGTCCAAATTGATAAATGCCGAGCTTTGCGTAGGAATCGGCGTACGCCCGTCGTACGCCTGTTTTAGGTCGTACGCACGTTTCATAAATGAGGGCCAGTGGCACCATGACGAATGCCAGGGACGGGGAGAAGACTACTCACGACTGACTGCCGGCAGATTTGAAAGCCTGTTGAAGATGGAGGATCACGCCTATTCTCGAGGACATGTAACGGAGTCGCCAAGGAAGTTAAAAAGAGAATTAAAACAACAACGCGACAGACAAGGCAACAAGACCAAAGTTAATATTGGAGTGGCTTTTCCAAGATGAAAAGAGCTCATAAGGAGCAGGGATTTTAAATGGGACGCCGAAGTTGCCTGCTTTCTTCTTCTTCTTCTTCTTCTTCTTCTTCTTCTTCTTCTTCTTCTTCTTCTTCTTAATTCTGTGTAAATTCAAAGTTTTATAGTTGCTTGGCTAACTATAGCATGGTTGTGCATAACGCTAGAACGCCGTCTAGGATACTTTTCCTCGCGTCAATGATGAAAAAGGATCGTCTACCTTGTAACATAAACGTAATCATATGTGTAATGATTTCCCTGCCAGACAACTCACGTCATGTGCAGTTGTAACACAGACTAGCTACAGCTAGAACAGCTGCGTGTAAACAATGGAGATACCTACATCCATGGGAGATACTAAGAGCTAATTTCGGTTTCATTGACATTGTTCATACTGCTCAGAGACATATATTAAAAACAGAAACATTGCTTCTCTCCTACGCTGTAAACATTGCCTTACACTATTAATCTCGTACAATATACAGAATAACGATAGCACTTATACTTTACTAACATTAGTTTGCATATGTTTGGGAACCTGATAGCTGATGTTAGCAATGAAATGGTACCAAAATAACGTAAAACTATTATTACACTGGAAGGAACACTCACAGACGAAGTCGTACTTCTCGGAATAATACGGCCACTGTAGGAGTTCAAACATGCTGAGGGGCTAGAAAGTAATATTCAGTTGGTTGTCATATACAATTTCACCGCTAGATGGGAGAAATTCTTACACAATGTAGCTTTAAAGATACAATCTGATTGTGTTATTGTGACTAATATCATCCCAGAAGAAGAGATAGGGGTCGGGGGGGAATTACATTACATATTACATTACACATTTCCTCCTAACCTCCTACTGATGTTTTGAAACTTGGTTTTAGTTTTCAAATCATCAATAGAGGTGGAGGGAAACTTGTTTGTGGACATTTCAGTGCAATAATAGTGTGAAGAGTGCCCTCTTTTGGTCGTGCAATGGAACAGAAGCAAAATTGTGGAGAGTGGAGCTCATGAAATGAGCTACTAAATGTGCACTTGGAGAGGAAATAACTCACACACTGCTACAGGCCTGTAGCGCTTGATTTGAAGCCTGGGGTATTGTAACACCCTTATATTTCCTCTCCACTCCTAATCCCTCTTTACATTAGTTTCTTTGTTTTTTAATCCAATCTGAATCCAGTATCTAATGTGTGTCTTGCATTTCACATATGTCAGGCAACACATTGCCCTTGTGCCATTGTGGGACCCCATTTAAAGTCTTTGGAAAAATTCTTCAGATGAATGTCGTGTTACAACCAGTATATTTATGTAACATCTACAGTGGACTGTAGTCCTTTCCAAAATATTATACCTTAATCATATTAATCAATGTATATCCACTAGAGAGCAGTACAACATCACAATAAGCAGACAGATCCACAGCCACTTCGGTATCTCATTGCAGTCATATTTGGAGCCACTGACAAAATGCCTTTTAGCTCTGTTGTGGTCTTTATTTGCTAATTTGTCTGCCTGCCAGTTGTTACTGGGTATACAGTACATTCGGTTTCAATTGTACATTTCTTGCTAATGCTGCTAGGTAACTGAAAACGGCTTGGACTCAATCATAAATTAAATGTGTCAGCAACAAAAACAAAACAACATGCTAAAAGAGGCTAATGTTAATATAAAACATATAGATCAATGGCGGTTAAAAGCAAGGGGGTAAGCGAGCATCCGGAAAGTGTACCTCCTCTGGGGAGATTCTGAGGCTAACAAGCCAGCACTTTCCGCTAGCATTCCATTGACTCCCATTCATTTTGGTGTCACTTCAACAGTGAATAACTTTACATCTGAAGCGTTTAAAGACTCTATTTGTCCATTGTTTATTTCTAAAAAAACATGACAATGTATAAAAGGCTCCATTACCTTGTATCTCACGTTATGGCCCCGTAGCAGCCATTTTTTTAAAAATAAGCTCATGATTGTGTCATGACCATGCGACTTTCTGTCGCACAGTAGAGAAATGACCATATAGTCAGGAGAAGCTCGGAGGCAATCAGGGGGGGAAGTGGAGGCATACAGTCAAGGGAGAAGCCCATAGAGAGTCCATGAAAGCATCGGAACAAAATATTTCAGCAACGTTTTGCTCCTGCTCCTACGCTCATGGACAGCTACTCATCTCCGTCTCTGCAAGATTGGGAATGATTGAGATTTCTCTTGGCACAGCTACCAGAAGACTTACAACTTTCAGACAGGTTTCTCACGTCACATCTACGTCGTCAAGCTCAGTTTGAGACTGTGCAGTACGCTCAGCCATCACCGGAAAAGTGCTTCTAATTGACTTCACCGGTCTCCGTCTATGGCGTCACTGTGTCCATTTATTTTACTGTCTATGGTTAAAAGCACACAGCACACAGGTGCACGATCATGTAAGGATTGTATCATGTGGACACGCCGACAGTTTTGTTGTCATTACTTAGAATTCCTCATGGGGGAGACAGAAACTACGCACTATAGCTTTAAAGTTTGTGAGTGGGTTTTGCAGTCTTTTGTAGTAAACTAGAATTGGATTTCCTCCACTCAGTTGTCTTGTCTGCCTGTTAACACTAGGTGGTGCCCTCTCAACCCTTGTGTTGTCTTCCTGTCAACCTTGAAGAAAGCAAAAAACGTTTTTGACACCATTTTTTCACAGTTTGTTTTTTGCTTTTTCCAACGTTTTCAATCGTTAAATTTTTCTTCTACACATCTTCAGTGCTTATTCAGGGTTAAGGGAGATTCAAAATATAACTTGATTCTCCGCTGGTCTATGCAGTGTTGGGCGTCTGGTATTAGGCCATCCATGCACAGAAAAGGAAGAGAGTGCCAGTAGGTTATCTCATACAGTGCATCATTCTGAATGTGTTGATCTAGTCACATTTACATCAGAAATAATCTTATATAGAGATTTCCAAGTTTCAGCCAAACCACCACAATCGAATCACTGTTTACTCCCGACACACTTTCTTTACTGCTTTTCTGACGTTTCTTAGCACTGTTCAGATGTTGTCTATTTTGTTAAATGTATTTCTATGAAGCAAAATTTATTCCATTGTATTTAATTCTTAAACATGTAAGATGTCCTTGTATATCTAGAAAGGCGTCCGCCAAATAAAATGTATTATTCATTATTATTATTATTATTTAAGTCATTACAGCAGCCAAACAGTAGCTAAACAATTCTGAAAGTGGTGCTATACTATTGAAAATGAGTCATTGATACTTGTTCTATAACCGATTTTCATGTTTAGGAAAGGTAAAATTACCGTTTTAGATCATTTGAGGCAATATAAAGCCCTATTTCACAATCTTTATACAAAGTTGAGTTTGCTCTATACAGAATAGAGTATGAAACATGTCAGGGAATACTGGCCTCACAAGCCAGCTGTTGTTTTAAATATGTAAAGTACTGTATATCAAGTATGAAAGCAAAAGTACAGCCAAATGAAGGCAGGAATAACTGTGTGGGGTGATATGTTCGTGAAGCATGAAAGAAACTGGTCATACACGGCAGCCTCCAGGTGGGAGTACTGAAGTGTGCATGAAGAGGAACATTCAATAAGGAGCATGCATGTTTAAGCTTTTTATCTTCAGGTTTATAAAAAAAAAAGTGCTTACTTACAGTGAAACACAAACTATTTCACAGTGAAAAGGAATTTCACCACAGAAATATACATGAAAAACTGACTTCTTAACTGAGATATTGCTGCATGAATTATATTTCTTTATTTGATCAGGGACAATGTACAAAAAACATCAGTCTATAAAAGAATTGATGTCATGTGTCAGGTTATAGCAAAAAATGCTAATTTCCACCCGCAGTCCCTGGACAGGTTGATGATATACTTACAAAAATTCATAAAATATATACACAATAATACATGAAAGCATTACTTCACTCACATCATAAAAACACTCTCCACTTCAGGAATCTATCACTCACAGTTTACATCATTCATATCACAGTCATTCAGTGCGTACAAATTTGCTTTGATAATAACCACTTGGTTTGGTCAGGCGTGTAAAAGTACTATAATTTGTGCATGAAATAATTTCGTTTGGAAGAGTGTTCCAAAGGCTCGCTGCTTTATAAGAGAACGATTGTTGACCATATGTGGTTCTACGTCTTGGAACCTACACTACCTAAATTTATTTTTGAATCTAAATTAACATTGATATTCAAACACATTATTTTTTTTAGGTAAAAAGGGAATGCTTATGTTTTTTTTTCAAGGCAATATCCAATTTCTTAATCAAGTTCTAGTGAAATCACTAGGAAACACTTTTCTATACCTTTATTTTTATCCGTGTCATGAAAGAAAAGTGGATTAAAAACAACCAGACACCCAACAAGAAGCTGAACAGTTACATCAGTAAAAAAATGAGTCAAAAGAGAAATTGTTACAAATCTTTTATTAAGATATTCATTATTTAATCCATTTTGACATTTTCTCTATGATTTGTATTTATTTATTTTACATTTGTTAATGTGCAATTACCTTTTGATAATGTTGGGTCACAGTTACAGGGTTTTCACAAAGTTATTGGCACTTGGAACACAGAAAGAAATAGGATGAGCTTTACAGAATGTCCACTGGCGCTACAGGGTTACAGAGGGCAAGGAGCAGGGGCAAAGACATGGGCAGACCTATTACTGCACAGGTTGTGAAGAAGCGCCGTTTCTGGGTAAATATATACCTCATGCTGCGAGTGCACAACAAACAATCTGACCTCTATGTGTGCGTCTATATATAATATACAGTATTTATCTATACATGTGTATAATCATATTTATATATGTACTGTTTAGTGACAAAAGAATCCCCATGCCGTGCAACACCTTATCCATTCAAGTGTGTAGGTCGACATGTTTTGTGAAGTGTAAACACGTTGAAACTTACAGAAATTACAATATTAGAACGTACTAAAAAAAGAAGCATGGAATCTCTCTATTCTCAAATGCACATAAAGTTCACACACCTATTGCAGATAATGCGGTGTGCAAGTAGGTGGTGAGCAAGGGACTTTTTGGACAGAGAACTTAACAATGACTATAGGTAAAAAAAACTGAAAAGTACCATAACCATAGTTACCTTCTGATTTGAAATGACAGGTTTTTCTGTATAACATAATTTGATGTCCCAGCAAACTATTTCAGGTATTATTTTAACTTAAATATACTAATTTAAGTAGTGTGATAATTATATATATATATATATAAAAAAAAAAAAAAAAAAAAAAAACATTGGGGAAAACATTAAGATGTAATTTGAGTTCAACTGTAAACTTTAACAGTTAAAAGTCACTGAGAAAAAGAAATGTACTTATTATAATTCGGAGTTAACCACCTATAACCACTGCTTTGCCTTTCTCTGAAACACATGAATAATCTTGTGGAAGTGAAACATGACACCAGCTGCATGAAGGACAGGAAGCACAGCAGTCTTCAAAGATACCGGAGAGGTACGTTCGTGGGGGAGGGGTGATCATGTGGCATCTACAGTCAAATGCAGAGGTTACTGAGGTATTGTTGTCATTACCCTTTACAGAATACTTATAAGGTACTGCACTTTTGCTGTCCGTAAATCATCCGGTCAAACGTTTCAGTAAACTCATCCTTTCATCAATAGTGAAAATAGGCTGAGCTACATCTATCATGTTTCTAGTTCTTTTTTTTCCTCAATAAGATTGACTCAACTGCCTTGAATAAGAAGCACCGATTCCTTCCCGGTTTTTACCCTGTACCTGTCTTCAGAAAAATAGAACGTCTTTAGAAAGCCCCCTCCAGTAGGAGAAAGCAATCAGTCGTTTGTGAGAGCATTTCAGGTTGAGAACACATTCCTACGTCACACCCCATTTTCACTTATATCCATCTGAAACAGGAACAATGAATCCCTGTGCTGCGGACCTCTTACAGGTCATTCAGAAAGCTTCTAGCAAACACAAACTTTCACGTAAAAAAGAGGTCAGTTATTGACATTTTATAATCAGACGCATCCAGCAACAAAAAGGAAGAACACTTGGGATTTAACTCAACAGTTGTCTTGATTATTTACAGTAGGAATTTGTGCCACTTCTAAACAAGAAACATGCAGACATGGGAAAAAATAAAAATAAAGAAGACAGATTCAACCTAACGGGGTTCAATTGCTACATTTCTCAAAAGGTGCATGAACCTCTGGGTTTTCTCAATAAGGTGCAGAAACCTCCACTCTCAAGGAAGATACAAAATCATGTTAAACTCTAAAATAAAACTGTCAGCCATTTTGCATTTCCTTATTAAAAGAGATGGTGCATTAGATACATGAATAAACGACATACTTAAAAATACACAGCCACGGAATACAGGCTCACCTTCTTTACCAAAGAACTGTTTCCCCACACGTGGATAGTACCATAAAGCCTATTTGCTTTTCAAGCAGTATTGCCTCCTCGTGACATCACTGTACCCACCCAGCTTCTGCTTATTGATTTCAAATAAAAAGGCGTTCCAATATTCCATAATTATTATTATTTGACAGCAGTTTATTGTTCAGTTCAATAATTTCAGCACAAAGAAGAAACTAGCTGAGCTGTCAGATCAATAACCTTTATATTTCTACAAGTAATTTCAAAGTTGTGGGCTAAATGTTTTATCGAAGGATGCAAACGTTGCAGGTTCACAACCTAACAAGAAATGGTTATCATAGACAACAGTCAAGCCAGCTGAATCAGTCTCTCTATTCATTTTAATCTGAGGATGAAATGCTTCAAATTTAGCAGTTCAACTGCTCATTCCATCCCTCTGCACTGTCAAATAAAGATAAAAATAAATGACTATGGGACTTATGATTATACTTCTTTTTTTTAATGCAAAAATAGCACTTTTCCTTATTTGACAAGACCTCTTTCAATAAAACACAAAAGATCTTAGAGATTTTAAAACAACCCCTTTCACTCTCTTTGCTCACACCGTTCTAGGCATGGGCACTTGTATAAATATAGTTTGTCTTCTAAAAATATGACCATCTTTGATTACCTGTTGCCCTTTAAATTTTCTTTACAATCATCTCAGTAAAAAGCTTTCCCCTTCTGTCTGGATCACTTTTTCAGTTCATAGACGAGAGAAACATGCTAAACATTTAGAAAACCGAGAAAGATGAGCTACATTTCTATAAGACACTGCACAGTGAAACACTCAGGTGAGATTCTCTGGTCTCGAGAGAGGTGATGTGGTGAAGAATACTCGCAGGGTGATGAGTGGAAGATGAAAGGAGAGGAAGTAGGAAGGTAGTGTTAATGTTTATTATTGTATCTATTTTAAAATCTAGTTCCTTTTTCCTAGGCTGGAATACAAGGTGTTAGGGTTGCATAAAGAAAACTGCCACTGACGCTTACATTCAATATACTCGCCACCTCTACTCCTAGCCTGTCTATCCAGCCATCCCTTCCTCCTCAAGCTGCACTGGCAACTCCCCCCACCACCTGCATTTCAGGGAATGTATGTAATATGCAACAGTGGATGCGCTTACACACCTAAAAAAAAAAAAAAAAAAAAAAAAAAAAAGACAAGGGGAGGGAAGGCAGAGAGAAAACCCTCTCACTCTCTCCCTTTCCTCAACTAACTCCATTGTACAGTCATAAAGCAAAAAAAATTAAGTTTTCATGTCCTGGTTACATCAGGGTAACAACTGTTGACCCTAGCAGTGTAGTATAGACAGTCAGATGTGAGACATCAGCGTGGGCCAAAGAGTGAGGAGCCAAGCAGAACTGGGGAATACTTGCATGTGTGTCACCAAATTTCAACTTTTTCCCCGGACACAATGTTCAAAATAACGGTCCTCCGTCCCCGCCCACACCTGGTAGCGATTCACCTGAAGAGCCACCCGACTCCATGCCGGCACCGCCGGCGGCCTCCACGGAGGCAGAGTCGAAGGCTGGGTCCGCCCCCAGGGTGTCGTCTTCCATTTTGACGCCGTCGGGAAGGTAAGCGGTGTAGGCGTCGCTCTCGGCCATCAGTAGCTTCAGCTTGGGGATCCAGCTCTTACGGACCACACGTCGGGCGTTGGTGCACATGTCGGCTGCGATGGCATTCATCTCGCTCTCTTTGAAGCTAGTGGCAAAGTTCTGGCAATAAACTGACATAGAAAAGGAAGAAAAAAAAAATGTGTTTGTTATGCTGTGACCTACGCCTAAGACGAGAACTAGTGTCATAAGGCAGACAGGACGCTAAGCAACAGAAACAATGGCCATGGGAAATGTTTTTAATGTCAAGCAAGTGGAATACACATTACTTGAGGCTCGATTAAGCTGAAATTATACTGTGCATGTGCGCGAGTGTTCGCCAAGGGTCCGGATGGCATACATGTAGTCATCAGAGGGTATATGTGTAGGATCTGTGCCGATGTCTGCGTACCGCCAAATCTTTGAGACAGGGCAGGCTCATGACACAACGTCGCCTACTTGCGAGGTGCAAGGAGAATTTCAGCAGCCTGAAGTATCAGAGCTCACACTGCAACAATTTTCTGGTCAATTTGGGATTACATCCCAAGATTGGACTGTACTTGTAAAATCCTTAATCATCTGAATGACACCAGAAATATCCTACATTCATAAACACTTTCGTTGACGTTAACAACAACTACTGTATAACCAGGTCTCCAAGTACGGGAATTTTAAGAGAGATAATATCCTGCAGATCATAAAAAAGGCACCGACACCGATTTGTAAATGTAAATGGAGCAGCTGATCTCTTCGACCATGTCCTGCTGCCTTTCTCATTTCACTAATGCGATGTAGGGAAATGTGTTCATCTTCACAAAGCAAGCCCAGACTTCACTGAGCAATCAAAGGAGTTACACAAGTTAGCTTTTCTCATAAATGTCTGAACACATTATCAGCTACATACAATCACACAAATGTGAACATAGTTGAATGTTGCTCTCTAGTGGTCACTGTGGGTTATTACCTAATGATAATCACAAGGGTGCAGTAGGTAGCAAGTAATCTCCCCTTTGCACTTTTCTCCAAAAGTAGACTAAAAACAGACTTGTTTCACCGTTAAATGAACTGAGACATGTAACAGCCAATCACTAAATTCAGCAACAACGTTCTATGCAATATGCATATAGCAAAATGTAAAATATGAATGCACGTACAGTACATTCCCCTCTATCTGAACCTAGCTTCACAAGCAAATGTGCAAATTGCTTGCATGCTTGTGGACAAACACCCACGGAGTGAAAAACATGTACGCTCACATTTGACCGCATGCAGAACTCTGTTGTCCAGGGGCTTGCGGCTCGGGTCATTGGTGGACGAGCGGATGCCTGTTCCACAACTGTTGGCCAGAGTATTCCTGGTGCATCAAAAATAAGAATGAGTTGCACAGAACAGAGGAAAACAAAAATAGTGATATCCCTCTAATGCCAGCAGATAAAAACCAAATACATTAATCTCTATATTAAAATGAAGCTTTTGCCAACTTCACATGAAACGCTTGCAGAAATAGACCCAGAGACAAGAGGAACAAACCTGTCAAAGAAGGCAGCCAGCAGCCTCCTAAGCAGCACCTTGTGTCTGGTCCCTGCGCTCACATGACAGTTCATTAGCTGGGCTCGCGATATATACACAGAAGTACCTGCAAAGAATACACATGCAATGAATTAGAGATGCACCGATTACAACTTTCTAGGCCGATTCCGATTTCAGATTTTCATCGAGTTAGGCTAGCCAATACCGATTTTAGCCGATTCCGATTTCGTTTTTTCTAACCACTTTACAGCACACGCAAATATTTATTTTCTAGCTTTTCTTTGATATAACATTTTGCACAGAACATAGAACATATTTGGAACAGATAATGGATCACTATAAAATAGAACTATATAAATGACTCCTGGTGTGGGAAATTCACACACATCTAAAGTGCAATGTTACAACCATTTCCTTCTTTTCACATCCAATATCCCCAAAAAAAAAAAAAAAAAAAAAATGTGATTTGGGTTTTTGGTGTCGTCCCTCCACGCCCTACTTTTTCCTTGCAGGTGTTGCATATTGCAAACTTGTTATCTTCTGCACACACGCTGAAGAATTTCCAAACAGCTGACGAGGTTCCCTACATGTGCGAGAACAGCGCGGACACGCGGGTACGCGACACACGGCGGGAAAGTTGAGAGAAAGGAAAAAGAGACTGTGCTGTGTCCAGTCCGTGGGGAGTTGGGTTCAGAACTGGTGTCGCTGGTTCAAGTCCCCGTACGGACCGAAGTACGGACTGGTAGCTGGAGAGGTCCCAGTTCACCTCCTGGGGAATGCCAAGGTGCTCTTGTGCAAGGCCCTGAACCCCCACCCCCCCCCTAAATTATTATAAAAACTTAATTTAGAGGGGTTTTCGGTGGTGCGGCATGTTCACCCTCTGAGCCCCGTTAATCAACACAAGTGAATTTGAACCCAGTTTATCATGTCTTTTCCATGGATCTAACCAGCATCTCCGTTCTCTATATGCACTCAATAGGAGTAGTTAACGTTATAGAAATGATTAGCACTGTGATATTAGTTAAAATAATGTTAAAAACGGAACATGACGCTGTGATGTTGTCACACCCAGCAGACACACAGACTTGTAAAAAGGGAGCCGTGGTTTGAATAGCGAAGACATTTCTGTTACATAGATTCTTTTTGTTGTTTAAATGTTGAAATATTGTAAATAAAATCGTCACACTCTTTAGAAATATTTCAAAGCCCTGTCAAGACGCTGAGCCACGCTGCCGCCCAAAAACGATCGCCCAACCCTATCATATACAGTAATGATAAATCATGAAATCTTCACTTTAGATTACGGGAATGTAAATGGGTATTTGATAATCTAGTGGCAAGTCTGATTCATATCAAACATTGCAGCTGTAGGTGGAGAGTGAGGAGGCTGTGGTTTGGGGACATGTCATAGTTAAGAGTTTTGCATCTTGCTATTTCTTTTCTGTTTATTGCTCTATATTGAATTTGCATCTGTGTCACAGGTTTCATAATGGGTCAAGTTTAGTCATTTTATTATTACGGTATGCACAATACATCTTTTTTGTTAGCATTTTTGCCTTTTTTATTTTACTACTACCAAACAATACTAGCTTGGTGTGTGTTACCTCCCTCCTTTTCTACACACACACACACCTTCCTCTAAATATGCATATACATATCATTTGCCTTGCCGGATCCCTTGAATCAACTAACATTGGTATTGGTATATTGCCACATGTATATTCTATAGCTCAAGTGTATGTTTCTCTAATATAGACATACATATATCTTCCAAATGTTTAAAGGACCTTTAACACTTAGAAAAACAAGTCATTGAGCATTTTAACAGCTCCTCTAAAACTCTTGCCTATAAAAGTCTGTCTTTTGAAACGACTGGTTTCTCTGAGAACACACCTGCACACACAAACCATACCTGAGACTAACTCTAGTTTCTCAGCAGGGTCTCCTTCCTCGTACAGTTTGGGATGACAGCGGTTGCCTATCTGAGCGATGAGTTCTGCGGGGAGACACGTAAGGTCTCTGCCTCGCATCCGACCCCGTGTCTCTGTGTGGTCTGGTAGAGCCTCAACACGTTCACCAGCTGCTGGAGAAAAACAATACTGCAAAATTAGAATAGAACTATATAGGGTAAAGTACCCTATATAGGGCACAGTAAAATGCCTGCTAAAACAGGAAAAACATCAGGATTACTATTAAATCCATTGAAATTAAATAGGAAATCTCAGCAGAGAAGGCAAAAATTATTTCACTTTCACCGAAAATAAAAGTAGGCGTAAACATTAGACTACATCTTCTCTGTCTTTCAGGCGCATTTACAAGTACTATTCTGTCTCATGTCCATTACCTGCTGCTCCCATGTTGAGCATGCTGTACATAGTATACATGTTGCAGATTTGCCTATACTGCTCTTCAGCACATTCATCTGTCCCCTCTTCCTCTTCTTCATCGTCATGGTAGCTGATGGGTGAGTCACTGGCGTAGGTGCTCAGGGTGCCGGGGCTGGCGCCCTCCGACATGCCGAGGCCTGCCGCAGAGCTCCCGTTGGTGCCGGCACTGCCGCTAAGCCCGCCACTGGCCACCATGCCCGCCAGGCTGGTTACGTTGGCCCCCATACCCATGGCCAGTCCGAGGGCTCCGGGGCTCTGAATGGCACTGCCCCGCACCGCCTCCTGGGAATAACGGGCGGCCTTCCTGGCCCCACCGCCTCCCCCCGAGCCTACCCCGCCTCCATCTCGGCTGCTGCCACCCTCCCACAGCCGCTTGGCGACAGGAGTGCAGACCACCGAGTACGGGGTGGCTGCTTCCGGCTGGCTAGCGGGCTGCTCTGTCTTCACTCGCGATACAAGAGGGAGCGGCGTCAAGCAAGAGGCAGGCCGGCCTGCACTGTTACTGGTCTGCGTCACAGGGCTCTGGGGCTCAGAAGGTGGGGGCTCAGAAGGTGGGGCCTCCTCAGCGTGCAGGCCCTGGGAGTCGCAGCTGGGGGAGGAGACCTAACAAAAAAATGAATGTATATATCAACTTTTTGTCAGCATACATAAAACACACTGATGTACCAACAAATATGTTTTTGCTCGTAGGGTTTTGCCACGCTGGTGGCTGGGACGAAGGATGGTCAGGCTGTCCGTCCAACAGCATCTCAACAACCATTGGCTAATTTCCCTTCACATGTTGTATGATTATTTATTTATTTATGTTTTCAGTAAATGATTCCAAATGATAAAGTAACCCCCTCCCTAGTTAGAACCATCGTCACACTATAGTTTGACTTCCACCATCACTTTTGACCCACGAAAAGGTATTTCAACAACTACGAGGCAGGTTGCCCTTAAATTTCCTTCATGCATACATGCTCGCCTGCAGATGAACCTTCCCATTTTTGCCTTTTCAAACTCTGAGCACAATATATATTTCAATATTGTTCCAACTGGAATAGACACTTTGTTTTAAACACATTTCAGCCTTACCTTTAGGAAGAACTCAGTGCCTTTTTCCATGATCTGTTGGATCTGCAGGAAGCCTGCAGTATACATTAGGAGAAACTGGTCCCCCACTGTCATGCTGAGACGGCCTGTGTAGCAGAAAGACAAAATCTGCTGGAAGCTTTGGGGCTGCACAGCCAACGGGAGCTCCACTACGTTTGGGCTTGTCTCATTGCTGCTACCTCCTCCACTATTGCTGCTGCTGAAAAGGTCCCGGAAATAAGAACTGCTAGCAGCCAGCACAGCTCGATGGGCCTGAGACAAAAGCAGATAAGAAGGCGACACATTAGAACTTTTAGAGTAGTGCAAAGTTAATATTCTGCACAAGAACTTTAACAAAATAAAATATATTTTGAACTTGAGAAAAGTGTAAATGACATGGTTCTGTTTCCAGTCATTTATTTGTGTATTTGTTTAACAGGTCTTAATCTTAGTCGAATCCTAAAATACTATTTTTAACTTCTCCTAATGTTGTTGGAAAGAAAGCCATACTTGAAAAAGGGATGGCTCTCCTACTTGGGGTCATTAAAATATTGGGACCTAGAAAAAAAGGTTACAGGGCAGAAAAGGTTAAGAAAATCCAACAAAGACTCAGGGCACTTAAATTGGGGGGCAATCTAACCCATTACCTTTAAAGGCTAAGTGGGAAATTGCATGCAATTAAAGAGGTCCAGTTGTCAAGACTACAAGAAATGATTTAACTAAATCACCAAACCTTTAGCCAGTGAGGAAGAATTTAGCTCAATATCTCTCAAAATTATACTAGGATGAACTGCTCTCTGTGAAAGTGTATCATCATTCCAGGTTGGTCGATCCACCCCAGATACAAAAAAGAAAAACGTCCCAATGTCTGCCCCCCCCCCACTTTCAGACTGTCCAAACAGCACTTCTTTTGAAGTATTCCATCCTCCATGCAACATGGCTGCCATGGAGCCCCAGGGCTAATTGTTTACACCCAAGCCTTGACTTCTCTAAATATAGCCTTGACTTTAAATATAAAAGGTTAATTTCCATAATAAAAATAGTAACTCGCTGTCTCATCAGTACCTTGAAGGCATGGCCCTTGACCACCACAGAGACATCGCAGTAGAGGCCCTGCAGCCGCTGCTCATTCAGACACTCTAAAACATTGTTGCCAAAGTTTGGGATCGCCATCTGGAGGGTCTGGGCCATGGTGCGCCTACGCACACCACCAAAGGGTCTTGTTGGGAAATAAAAGAGAGACCGAAGAGAGAGAATGAAACGAAAAAGCAGAGAAAGAAAGAGGAAGGACACCATTACAATACATGACATTTAAACCCCATCCACACATAAACTGGTATGGTTAACATACAGGAGGTTACATGGAAGTATCAGACTCTTTCTGTTTATACCTTGAGTCATTAGGAGTAATGTGTAGGATTCCTAATGACTCCTACTTTTAGGGGTCATTGAAATATTAGGACTTAGGAAAGGGGTTACAGGGCAGAGAAGGTTAAGAAAATACAACCAAGACTTTTTAAATGTTTAAGTTGGGGCCATTTGGAGTAGGAGTTGTACAAATTACTCCTCAGCAGGCTTTTGATTGTAGCGTTTACACTCCTTTAACCAGAGCAGGGTCATTGTCCCAGGTGGTATAAAATGGGCAGGCCCATTCACAACAATGACAAAAAATGTGCTGTGTCTTTGGTGTGAGGAGGGTATCAGAAGGCAAAGTGGGGAGGAGGTGTAATGTAACAAGGCTGTGTTAAAAGACAGAAAGCTCAGGGAGAACAGACATAAAACAAAACAGGTAAGGAATGCCAGACTCTTACATTAATGGACACAATAAAATGGCTGACAGTCTTTCACAGGGACACAGTAATACCAAACATAAAAAAAAAAAAAAAAAAAATCTATTTTTTTTCTTAGTACTAGGCCAAATTTGTAATAATGAAGCACTCTAGAGAAAAGAATTCCTGAATAACCACTCCATCCCTTGGCATATCCAATTGACATAGACCACAAATATTTCTTCACACAGTCCTACTGAAGGCGTTTGGCAGGCTCACAGGACGTTGATATTTCAAACAAAGTTTTGTTGAAATCGCCATGGATAATGTGCATCGCATTAATCCTATACGTCACTTCAGCCTCGCAGTAGTGGTTATTGCCAGGAGCGGGCTCAGTAAAAGCCTTTTTATTTTCTCTGTCTTCTATGAGCTATAAAACAGATAACTGGGTCATGGTCCGTTATTTTATGTTGGAAAGTGTGTGGCCTAAACAAACACCACGTAGCATGTTTCCATTCACTTCTCTAAACAGCCAAAGACAAACATACCCGCTTACTATGCATCTCAATGTTGAATTAAAAACAAGTTCCCTCTGCTGTGCTGAGAGGTTATGAACACTGTAACTGCTTGATTCTTTGAGAAGGTTTTGTATTCAGTGTCAGGATATGTAAAGACACCAGATATTTTCTTTTACGTTTTAGATTTGTAGCCATGACCTCATTCTATACAATAGCATGGGGAGAAATCTACTTTTCAGTACAGGGACTCACATGTAAACGCACTGTATGCCCTCTGTACCCACATGCACTATATAACCTCCACAAATACAGCTAGGAATACAACGGATCCATTGATAAGTGTACGTGACATTGCATTGGCCATAAACCTTTACTTAAAGCAGAATACCAGTCAGAAGTGTTTTCACAGATGAGTATACAGGCCTAGATAAAGCTGCTTTTCACACAGATGCTTTACCACCTCAAAAGTGTTTCATGAGTACAAGCTGCACACTAACACACACACACACACACACACACACACACACACACACACACACACACACACACACGTAGATACATACCAAACAAAGACAATCTCTGATACTGTGAGAACAAACTGATTGAAGCCCACCCTGTAAGAGGCACACAACCAACTTTGGTGTGACTGACTGACGAGGGCCGGAGCGAGCCGCCCCATCATATCCAAAGCCTTTCATTTGGGACCTAGCCAAGCTCCAGGGTAAAGAGAAATGCTCTCTTTGTCTCTGTCTCACTCAAGCTCCCTCTCCCTCATACTAAAACACAGATGCGCACACACAAACTCAAACAAACCCACAAAAGGCACACTGAGTCACACACAGACATTAGACAATACTGCTTGTTTACAGTTTGGCGAGCCGCAGTAAGCACACATGCGTGCACATAAAGACACACAAACACAGGGCTGAGAGCAGGGTGTGTTTGCACAGTTTGCCCCGACAGTGAAAGAGAATGTGACGTGTGTGTGTGTGTGTCTTTATGCAGCAAGGATGGGCAGTGAGGCCTGCAGCGATGAGAGGGATCATCTCAGGTCCTTATTCCGTTAAATAAATAGAGTGCAGCAAAGTGAACGAGTGAAATTCACCCCAATTCACCCCGTGTCTTATACCAACCAGCCTGCATGGTGGGGAAAGTAGGTCAAACATACAAACATAAGGGCTATGTTATGATGGGATGGCTATCAACATATTTCAGAACTTGTCAGACTACTTTCCAATTGATCCACTTCTCAAATTGAAAGAAGCATTGGCTCTGACTCTGCTGTGTGTGATTACTGTGGAGTCATTGGTGCAGTCCCTCTATAGGCATTTCCTGGTTCTCATGTTCCCATGCCTGCATGGCTGTGCTTCTCCTATCAAGTCAAGACATACGTAGGCCTGATTTGTGGTTGGATCCTGAATATAAAGCAGCACATACATTAAAGCGTCTAAACTTCTTAACTCCATATTACTGAGGCTGTACCATGTGAGTGTTCCCGACTATAGTCTGCCTCTGTACAGAAAATGTTTAAACGGGACAGAATGCCGGGTAATGGGGAAGAGATAAGGAGCTCGTTAACACACCGCGCCGTGTGCCAGTCTACCCGCCGGGAGTGCTCCCCAGTCTGCTGGCACCGGAGCCGGGAGGCGACGGGGGGGGGCGACACAGGATGGCAGCAAGCCCCGGTGATACCCGGGTGAGGGCGACGGTGTGTTCCTGTTTACGTGCGGTCAAATGGCATTCAAGTATATTCATCTTAACCATCTTCAGCAGATTAGGCGGTCGTAGTTCGTCCCCCTTTCCCTCCTGTGGCTGACAACGCTGAAAATGTTTGATGCTCTCTCCCATCCGCAGCGGGCCTGTAGAGGTAGCTAACGGCTAAGCTAACGCTACTGTTAAATATTTTGGGTTCGCCCCGGCGCACCATCCACCTCATGCACACTCAGCTCAGCAGCACAATGTCAAGCATTTCCGCAATAGTCCAACACTTAATATATAAACAAGACACTTACTGCCTTGCGGACGAGGTAGCTGTGCTGCGACGCCGGTTGTCAAGCCCAAATGTTGCTTATTTAAATATTTTGGTGATGGGGGAAATCGCTCCCCCTGCCATTCTCCATTCTACCGACATCAACAGGTCATCCCAGGACACGCAGCAGCTGAGGGCGAGCCAGACGGAACCAGTGCGGCACGGAGCGGGGGGTGGGAGCATAACAAGGCACAATTCTTATAACCGGCGCTCGCAAGAGCAGCCGTGCCAGAAAACCTGACTGACATCACATTTTCGCATATTTGAGAAAAGAGCTGAAATTAACCATTTAACTCCAAACATTGCACTCTAAGCTGATAACAGGATACATTTGACGGAAAAGGCTGGAACGGCTAAAGAAAGTTTAGGACTGTGCCAACTTATACCCTTCCCCTAAGCGGCATAGGCCTAACGTTACTTATCCCAAACTTTGATTGTCCCGTGGCATATCTACTGGCCGTTCGCCATCAACCCAAATCCACGGCGCTA
Source organism: Perca flavescens (assembly GCF_004354835.1). Lineage (NCBI taxonomy): Eukaryota > Metazoa > Chordata > Actinopteri > Perciformes > Percidae > Perca > Perca flavescens. Next base: position 8,984,514 of record NC_041345.1, on the reverse strand, counting down.
ACTAAGGACACTGCACAGACCCCTCTCCCCTCTACCCCCTCCTCCTCTGCCGCCGCCGCCACCACCGGTGAAACCTTAGACAACCCCGGCAGGACGCCTCACACAACGGCAGGCAAGACACTCACCCCCTCGTTGGGAAGTTAACGCAGAGCGTTGGTTTAAAGGAGGAGACGCAACGATCTCTCTTCCCGTTTTCCTTTGCTCCAGGCAGCCATTCAGTGTGAGCTAAACGCCGATAGCAGAGCCATCGAGGCTGATACAGTATCCCAGGGGGATTGCGGAACACAGAGCCACTGATCGCACGGAACATAAGAGGAGGAAGACAAGCATGACGCGCTCGTCATTCAATCGGATGATCGTTTCGAGAGCAGCCTCAATTTGGGAAGACCTATCCCACGGCGTAGAGTGTTTGCGCATTGGCACAGCAGCAGCCTGCAAGGGAAAACCGTCACTCTCTGTTGCGATAGAAGTGGGAAAAGTAGGCCGTGCGTGCGTGAGTGCGTGTCTGTGTGTGGGCTACTTACTGTATTTAACTTGAGTGAACCCGGTGCACGTAGCCTATAGGGATAATGCCGCGCCCTTGTTGGTTGTAAACAAGTGAAGCATTATGTGCAAAATACAGGGTGCTATGACCCATACCTGCTGTGCGCACCTATGATATAGCCTACAGCTTTCTCCATTAGGGCGTAATTATAGGTAAAATCTACATGGGCACACTGTATGGTTATGCTAGACCTCTTGACCCTATTCAACAACAATAGCTTTCTATACTTTTCTGTGCATATGCATTCAAATCCTTTCTGTGAATCTACTTGCAAGCATTTATTATGAAGCTGGAGGCCCAGCAGATATTAAACCACAATATTGCAAGTGTCAACAATACACAAAAATAGCACGGCAGCAATTTCTGGGAATTTGTAGGCCATGTACAGGAAAAAAAAAAGTAATCCGTGACTTTCTTGGAACCAGAAACCAAACCTTGGTTAATGGTTACACTAAACAGCCCTGGGAAAATACATTTGCCACTGGAAACTATGCTGTTTTTTGTCATGCATATCACTCATAAGTTTCTGTGCTCATGTTAGACAGACCAACATCTCAGAATGCAGTTTTGAGTTTAAGTAAATCTTTAGTCACTGGATTGTTTTTGTCTTGTCATGTGTATATTTCATGTGTTTCACTGGCAGAGGTCCTGTCTGTTATAATGTATATCCATTTGAGTAAAGGCTAATAAGAGGTAAAATTTCTGGTGATACAACTATGATCTCATAAACTCTTAATTGTGATTTCAAAGAGAAAATATCCCCTAATGGGGCAGCTGTAAGCTCTCTGTTCAAATTATGCAAATTTTAATGTAAAATAGACCCACAAGTGAGCAAGTGTCACCTCATGGCATCATCTTTTCAAGTCACAAAGTTTTGATATAGCATGTGTTGACTACACCTTGTGTGCGTCTGGTACAGATTTGATAAGAGAAAACTAAATGATTCATGGGTCTCATTTCAAATTACCCCATATGTGTAATTTATTTAAAAAAAAATGCAATTACCCCAACTATGCTTTACAATCACTAGCTATGTGGCATGGCCTTTTGAATGTCTGACATTAAATGTTATGCTATGTTGTGAAAATTCCCTTTCAGCTAAAACAAATAAAATAAAAATAGCTCAGTCAGAGCAAGAGTCATGTAAGCTGTTAAAAGCACAATGAGAGATAAAGAGATAAGAAGAAACACGAACAGATACTTTACCCTTTACTGTGTCACATCTAAGTCGTCACTAATGGAGCCACTTGTTTTTAGAAGTCACAAAAGTTAAATGGAAATCACCTGAATAAGTGATCATGTATCAGGAAGTTCCAACTGCTGGTTAGTCAATAAGCATTTTTTTTTCACACTCCACCTAATTCAAATACCTCGAGAAGGCTAATAAAAGTGTAATATCAAAGCTGATTCCTACTGCCGCAAATAAATAGTATGGTACATTGTAACACAACATAAATCTTGAATTCAGCTCTTGCTTCAGCTCTACTTTAAAAGATGATTTTCCCAGTTTATGAGTATGGACTTTGGCACGGTATTACATTTTCAGCTTCATACTAAGTAATGTGACCTAGGCCTTAAAAAAAATCCCTGAAATATTCTGTATTTTAACAATCAATTTACACAAAATGAAACTGCCACATATCCAAAGCAGTCCCGTCTCCTGGTTGTGATTTTCTGTTTTAAAGAAAAGCCAATCACACATTTGCTTGACCCAGATATGACACTGGCTGTCTTAGAAAAGATACCTAGAAATACTTTTATAACATACTGTAACGACCATGCTGTTGATGCAGTATACATGTTTCAATAAATCAAGCTTGTATGCCAATTTATTAGCTGCATCTGAGGGCATGTAATTGTGGTTAAAACATAGTTACTCACTGCTCTATATCACACAGCACGGCCTAGACTACAATATACAGTACATTACTACTACTAACCATGAGGAAGGTCTCCAAGAATCAGAGCCGAATGGAGTGTTTGTTTAACCGGTCGTCAAATAGTCATTGAGCTTGTACCACCAGAGGATAATGAAAACACAAATGAACAACACCTAAATACAAATAAAGTAAATAAATAAAAACTTAATAAAAAAAACGTAATATGTATGCTGCACCACCTGCAGTGTGATCACAGTACAAGTGATTATAAATGGTAACACCATATGTTAATACTCTCATATTTCATAATAATGTATACTTTATTAATCCTGCAAGGGGAAATTGCAATGTTTTCACACACAGGCCTGAATTACACACACATGCTCAGTACCAATGGAGAGATGTCAGAGTGAGGGAGCTGTCCATGGAAAGGCATCCCCGAGCAGTTGGGGGTTCGGTGCCTTGCTCAAAAGCACATTGGCAGGGCCCAGGAGGTGAACTCTTTGAATACTTTGGTCCGTATGGGGACTTGAACCAACAACCCTCCGGTTCCCAACCCCCTACTGACTGAGCTAATGCCACCTCCATTTGGATCATGTGCTGACATCTTCAAATCCAATTTAGTATCCAATTTTCAGATTAAGAGCACGGTGAATTGTGTGCACATTAGACTTTATATGGGTCTCTCAATTTTGAAAGCAGTAGGCTACAGCAGAGGTCAGCCAGAATATTTGTCTGATGCTTCAGTCAGAATTTGAAGCTTTTATTTTATTTTTTATTCTTTGTTTTCTTATTTTCTTGCCTCTTAAAATAAGTAGGTAAGCAAGTATTCAGAGATTACAAATACCACACTGCAAAAAAAATAAAACTCTTGCATTGAAAATAACACTTAAGTAAAAGTATTTAAGTATAATCAGGAAAATTAAGTACTCAATTCAGAAAAGTGGCACCTGTGACAGTGATTAGTGTCCTGGGATACGATTATATCAGTAGATCATTATTACTCAGCTCTAATGTAAAGTAGGTTTTTAAGGTGGAGTTAATTGTTAACTATTTTTTTTATAGGATTCCACATAATGATTATTCTCATTATGGATGAATGTGATGATTATTTTCTCCATTAATCGATTGATTTTTGGGTTTCAAGGACCCCCTTGAAAATGAGATGGTACATCTCAAGGGGCTATCCAAAATAAAGACAGTTTGTAAAAATTCCTTTTAAAAGAAATGTGTGTTTTTTCCAAACCTCAATGTATTACCAATACATGAAAGTGATTAAAAGAAAACGCAGCAAATCCTCAAAAACTTTCTTCAGTTTATTTGGTTCTAGACTAGAGGATTCTAATGTTACTCTTCAGGAAAGTAGGCGTTTGTCGAGGATTTGGAGTCTGTCACCGTTTTCTACACACCAAGAAAAAAATGTGAGTTTTAGTCAGTTATTTATTGTTGCTTTAGTTGGTGTTTTTTGTGTCTCTGTCATGTGATGGTTGGCTAGCATAAAGCTTGGTAAGAGCTAGCTAACGTTTCAACATAACCCGTTTTTTCGTAATTTTGGTAAAAGCACAGGTGTTACTAATCGGATTAATGATAATGTCAGCTCTGTTTTATTTAAGTGTCCTAGTTGAGTATGGACGTGTAACAGTGGGCCAGAATGCACAATACCAGGACCCTCAGTTAGAAGTAGCTAAATGCTATTAAGCCATCATTAATTTGATTATAGGCTAACGTTACACTTTTGACATGTGAAAATGCCAAATGTGTGGCCGGTTTGGTCCAGTGGGTAGAGCAGGCGCACATATACTTGGAGGTTTATGCCTCGACGCAGAGGTCTAGGCTTCAAATCCAACCTGTGACGATTTCCTGCATGTCTTCCACCTCTCTCTCTCTCTCTCCCCATTCTCACCTAGCTGTCCTATCGAATAAAGGCGGAAAAGCCCAAAAAATAATCTTAAAAAAAAGGAAGAAAATGCCAAATGTGAAAAGGCCCTTTGGTGACATTACATTATAAGTTTATATGGTTAGTAGAATATTGCCACCTGCTGGATGTGTTAAAATGCACATGCCTTGCATTAGATTTTGAAATGTTACTTTTGTTTTGTCACAACAATGACACTAAAGTTACACCTGAATATTCAAGTCTTGTAAAATATTCTCCTCCTCATATGAGCTAGGCTACTCTCTGGTTGCTAGTAGGTAGACAATAATGACACCATAGCATAATACAAGTACAATTTTATGATTGTATGTGTTTGATTAACTAATTGAAACTTGAAGCTTGTTTGCATGTTTGTGTGTGTGTGTGGTGGAGTAGTGCAAAACATATTTTATTGCCCTATACACTAAATGGATGAATTAAAACAATACGTGGGATATTCTCTCTAGTTTAGAATCACTTTGGCTGTCTAGAGACAAAGCTGTGTAACAAAAACACATGGTCAGGTGCTAAGGCAGTGCCCGTGTTTTGTATCACTTTCTTTTTTCCTTTGCAGATTTGGTTGGCAGTAGGCCCTTTAGACATGTTAACATTAATTTTATGGCAGCTTAAACAGAGCATCAGTGTACTTGTTACCTTGGTAATTATTTTCATAGTGGCATAACATTGTTGGTATGGTGTTTTAAGGCTTGGCATGCTTTGATTAACTATACTTCATCCTGTCTTTATTTTTAAGCAATTGTAACAATAAGAAGGATGCAGAATGTACTAAGATGAAAATGCTTTAGCTTGAGGTGGAGTGATGAGGTTAATGCTTTGGAATGCTTTCCCCTCTTTCCTTTATTTTTGTAATTTAAAATTTAATTGAAAATGCATTTTCAGAAAGTATCTGTACATATGCCTCAATATTAGGTGTACATTTCCTGTGTGTGTGTGTGTGTGAACTTTGAAGATGGCATGAAGATTATGCTGATCATCCCAATAAATACAGTGAATACTCTAATGAACATTATTAGAATGACCACTTATACCAACCGTGGTTATAAACATGTTGTTGCCTATCTTTTTCCCTTCCCATTAGCCTATCTGATATGGTTTAAAAGGAAATGTTACAGAAAGGTCTGAATGCTCAACAGACTGCTTCTCTCTTGATAATTCTAAGGTAGGATAAAACAAGAGTAGTCATACTTTAAGATAAAGATAAACCTTAATTTCCCAGATAGTGACTGTTCTATTTTCAGCGCTACACTAAACTTCACATTCAGTTCAACACAATTAACGCTGGGAGCTGCTCAGTTCAACCACAGCCTTCAACTGTTGGCCACTGGGCAGTTTGTGGTCGAGTGCCTCGCTCATCTGTGCTTCAACAGTAGTTGTAGAGAGAGATTGTTGCCCCATGTGTGTGAGGATGTTTGGTTGTTACTTGTCCCTGGTTTATATGGACACACCAAAGGGGTCAAGCAAGGATCCCGAGGGAGGCAGGCTTGGCATAAAAGGACGGGATGGGGGTATGGGGCTGTTAGACAGGGAGACGCTCTCTGCTGGGCATGGTGCCCTGCATCCCCTTTGCCAGTGCCTTGGCACTTAGACTGGCAGCAGCATGCTGTGACTCCATCCCAGCAACAGCATCACAGATTTGGGCTGGCTGCCAAAGGGTCCCCAGCCAATCAGGGCACACACAGTGCCATATCACTCCAGAGGAAGCCAATAGTAAGCCTGGATGTGCTTAGTGTCATCCCTCCCAAATGTGAATTCCTTTAAACCCACAAGGTACACAAATGCAGACACAAACACGCAGCTCTAACTCAAAGACAGAGTGTGCACACATTTACAGTGACCCAGTGTGTGCATGTATGGAGAAGAGAAGACCTATAAAAACAGTCTTTGTTTGGGTTTTGAAGTGAATGCACCTCTGTATCATACTGCTTAGTAAGTCCAGTTCAGGCCTGCCAGCATCTTCAAATTATTACACAACTAGTGTTTCACACAGAGGTGGCAAATCACCACTGCTGCATGTGGAGCTTTGTCTCACTCTAGTGGACAATATGAATAATACAGGGGGCCGCACGTGTGACATGGTATACTTTGCATTTGTCATCCTTTGTTTTATTGTTATCAATGAAGCAAATTATGATAACTGTTTTTTATATTTTTATTTTTTAAATGCAAGAATGAGTCCAGTGATAGAATATGTGTTACATCACATTACATTGGTATTTGAATCTGAAAGTCAGAATTGAAAGCTTCATGTATTTATTTATTTATATTATTTATTTTTGTCTTTTTTCCTCTTACACACATGCACTACAAACATGAAACAATATGACAATTCAAATAAATGAATATAGTACAAACCAGTTTCATAACATAATAAAAGAAATAAGTAGCAGAAATTAATTTATTACACTTTAAAACTAGAAAGGCCATCTGGCATCAACAATCCTCAAAAGTCCACATGTGGATCATTAAATGGGATCTGTCCTTTGATCATCATCACTTAGTCTAAAAGGAGAAAACAGAGAATGTGTCAGGATCTGGGGGACAAAACAAATGCTAAATTGAAACTAGCCGGAAATATTAGTATTCCAGAATCATTACAATATTAAACTTAAGTGAGATAATACGACCCTACAGTGATATGAACTACAGCACTGGAAGATTACTTTAAAATACCAAAACTCTTGAATCTTACCTTAATCATGGTAGCCAAGACACCATAGATAATGGAGATGAGGAAACAAGCGAGAAAAGTGAAAGCCATATACCAGCTTTCCACATCGTTGTCTTGGTTTACTTCAGCATGCATGGTGTCATCTAAGAAATTAAAGTCCTCCAAAATATCTATGAAAGAATTAAAATGAGATTTGTTAATTAACTTTTACACTTATTTTGTTACACTGGAAGACGGACTCCAAAGATTCAGTAATAAAATAATACATGCAGTTACAAAAGCTATAGGTGGTTAACTTAGTATATGCAGTCTTTAATGTGTTTAAGAAAGACTTGAATCAATGGGAAAACTAGCACCTGGTTTCGATTTATTCAGTAATAGGGTGGTGTTTGCATGTGTCACCATGCAGGTGAGGACTGCCCCACGTAACCAGATGACTTGGGACAGATGAAGGTGGCTTTGGATGCTGAACTTTCCGTTTGGGCCTCTGTGGGGTTCACTGGTGTTGTAGTCCCACAATTCCTTGCCATCGAGTAACCAAGTGATGTTAGTGGACGCAGGGCTGAACGTGGAGACCAGGCACACAAGTTCACCAGAGCCCTGGAGCAAGATGGCTGAAGGTTTGCTGTGGGTGACTGTAGTTGGGGAAAATAGTGAGATACGTTTTTTTGTTTTTTTTTGTGAATTTGTATTTGTATTGAACATTTGTATGTGAAGGCTTTCATAAAAAATGAAATCCCTTTAATTAAGTGAAAGCAAATGTTCTAAAGGTGATACGCGTCTTTCTTTCTTCTTTACTCTTGTGCTTACATGACTGACATTGAGCAGCAATGATGGCAGGCTGAGGTGGATAAAACAGTACAGAAAAGAAAGGATCGGATTTTGAGTGTCTATTTTATCTCATACAATCACCTAAAATATATGTGTAGCCTATTGGCTGATACACATTGACGTCAACTTCAATTTTGCTAAATGCAAATTCTCAGCTCACCAAACCCATCCTTTATGGTGCTTTTAAAAGTGCTTTATGGTGCTTTTTTATGGAAAAAAACTATGTTGAACCACAAATTCAGAAACGGCAATAAACAATTGCAAATAATTATGTGCTTTCTATGGGACTACCTCTGCTTTTGCTTATATGGTCCTCGTAGCTCTGGTTGGAACATCGATGCTTTGCCTCGCAAGACACTTGTTTATATGCATGCCAATCCTCCGCTAACACATCGAGGGAACTCCGCAAAGTCTCCGTCCCATTGCTGTGACTCACTGGTGGCTCCTTATGGACATTGAGGGAATAACTTTTCCCATCTACTTTCCAGGTGACAGAGAAATCATTAAGAGAAGGGCCAACTAGAAGACAGGTAATAGTCACCGGACCCTTGTTCTGAAGATCCTGGAGTGGTGGTCCCTGAACATATATGCCAAGCATCTGAGATGATGCTGGAGTTACTGGAAAAAAAGAACGTGACATTAGAGAGGGAGAAAATGCAACACCCATCAAGAATTGATTATGAGGAAAAACAATTCTCAAATGTTTAATGGATAATAAAAAAAAAAAGTATGACACTTTGATGTACATTGATGTAATTATGGATTGTGTTTTCATTTTACCTGAGCAGAGGCTGATGTCCTTTTTCACATTTGTTTTCAGAGACTTGTCAGTTACTTCACAAGTGAACACCTTCCCTGTGCTCCACTCTGTGCGAGGGATATGAAGTTGACTGGTTACTGCCACACGTTCATCTGCACCCATGCTGATGTCATAAGTTGATGAAGATCTTTGCTGAGACTCAGTAGACCATTTAATTTGAGGACTGAAGCCCCATGCAGAGCATAAGAGCCTCTGTTGTTCTGATTCTTCACTGGGGGCCAGAAGAAGTTCCATTGATGGGTCCACTGAAGGAGAGATGAATCAGTGCATCAATGAATACGTGCTAAACATAAAATTAACTGTCATTAAGGCAAAGAAGAGTAACTCACCAAAAATATTGCCAGTGGAGTTTGACTTGAAGGTGCCGGAGAAGCCTTGGTTCACTCTGCAGCTGAAGGTTTTGTCTTTCTTCCAGTAATGTGTAGGGATAGAGAAGCTTCTGCTGATTGAATGGAGGCCTGGGCCTTCAGGAAGCTCAACATACTGTTTGTCAGAGATGTCAACATTGTCGGCCTGAAAGGTGACGTACAGGTCACGTGATGAGAGTTGTGTGACATCACACTCCAGCACTGCGCCGTCCATCTTCAGCAAATCTTTGAGGGATCTTCTAATCTCAACCAACGGGGCTGTAACTGCAGGCCCTTAATGATACAGAAAGAAAACAAAGCATAATGCATTCTTTTAGTTTCTCTGCTGTCACAAGACGTCTGATTTTCATGTTGTATAGTCATCTTACCTGCAACACTCACAGTCCTCTCAGTGGATGGTAAGCACTTATGTTCAGCTTTACATGTTATAGACTTGAGTTGTTTCCATTCACTTAATGAAACCGTCACTTTACTGACTATATGAGTTGTGTTTTTGTCCTGGCTCGCTGTTGTACCCGGTTTCCCATCCATCAGCCAGGTCACCTTGGCATCAAGAACAGTGCGGACCACACATGTTGATTTCACGGATTCCGTGGATTCTGTCATCATTACTGTCTTAAAGCTGGGAATCTCCACGTGGATGAAAGGAGAGCCACTTGAATAAACTGACAGGAAACAAGGGAAACAAATCATGAAGCAACACTAGAATCCTGAGTAAACTACGTCTATTTAAAATACCTTTTTATAAATTAAGACTATACTGACATTATACTTCTAATTCAGTCAAAACCACTTTTTGGATGTCCACACTGTTTTAGGTAGACAGCTGGGGTTGTGACTCCACTTAGTTTTACCTGAGCAGAGGCTGATCTCCTTTTTTACATTTGTTTTCAGAGACTTGTCAGTTGCTTCACAAGTGAACACCTTCCCTGTGCTCCACTCTGTGCGAGGGATATGAAGTTGACTGGTTACTGCCACACGTCCATCTGCACCCATGCTGATGTCATACGTTGATGAAGATCTTTGCTGAGACTCAGTAGACCATTTAATTTGAGGACTGAAGCCCCATGCAGAGCATAAGAGCCTCTGTTGTTCTGATTCTTCACTGGGGGCCAGAAGAAGTTCCATTGATGGGTCCACTGAAGGAGAGATGAATCAGTGCATCAATGAATACGTGCTAAACATAAAATAAACTGTCATTAAGGGAAAGAAGAGTAACTCACCAAAAATATTGCCAGTGGAGTTTGACTTGAAGGTGCCGGAGAAGCCTTGGTTCACTTTGCAGCTGAAGGTTTTGTCTTTCTTCCAGTAATGTGTAGGGATAGAGAAGCTTCTGCTGATTGAATGGAGGCCTGGGCCTTCTGGAAGCTCAACATACTGTTTGTCAGAGATGTCAACATTGTCGGCCTGAAAGGTGACGTACAGGTCACGTGATGAGAGTTGTGTGACATCACACTCCAGCTCTACGCCGTCCATCTTCAGCAAATCTTTGAGGGATCTTCTAATCTCAACCAACGGGGCTGTAACTGCAGGCCCTTAATGATACAGAAAGAAAACAAAGCATAATGCATTCTTTTAGTTTCTCTGCTGTCACAAGACGTCTGATTTTCATGTTGTATAGTCATCTTACCTGCAACACTCACAGTCCTCTCAGTGGATGGGAAGCACTTATGTTCAGCTTTACATGTTATAGACTTGAGTTGTTTCCATTCACTTAATGAAACCGTCACTTTACTGACTATATGAGTTGTGTTTTTGTCCTGGCTCGCTGTTGTACCCGGTTTCCCATCCATCAGCCAGGTCACCTTGGCATCAAGAACAGTGCGGACCACACATGTTGATTTCACGGATTCCGTGGATTCTGTCATCATTGCTGTCTTAAAGCTGGGAATCTCCACGTGGATGAAAGGAGAGCCACTTGAATAAACTGACAGGAAACAAGGAAAACAAATCATGAAGCAACACTAGAATCCTGAGTAAACTACGTCTATTTAAAATACCTTTTTATAAATTAAGACTATACTGACATTATACTTCTAATTCAGTCAAAACCACTTTTTGGATGTCCACACTGTTTTAGGTAGACAGCTGGGGTTGTGACTCCACTTAGTTTTACCTGAGCAGAGGCTGATCTCCTTTTTCACATTTGTTTTCAGAGACTTGTCAGTTACTTCACAAGTGAACACCTTCCCTGTGCTCCACTCTGTGCGAGGGATATGAAGTTGACTGGTTACTGCCACACGTCCATCTGCACCCATGCTGATGTCATAAGTTGATGAAGATCTTTGCTGAGACTCAGTAGACCATTTAATTTGAGGACTGAAGCCCCATGCAGAGCATAAGAGCCTCTGTTGTTCTGATTCTTCACTGGGGGCCAGAAGAAGTTCCATTGATGGGTCCACTGAAGGAGAGATGAATCAGTGCATCAATGAATACGTGCTAAACATAAAATTAACTGTCATTAAGGGAAAGAAGAGTAACTCACCAAAAATATTGCCAGTGGAGTTTGACTTGAAGGTGCCGGAGAAGCCTTGGTTCACTCTGCAGCTGAAGGTTTTGTCTTTCTTCCAGTAATGTGTAGGGATAGAGAAGCTTCTGCTGATTGAATGGAGGCCTGGGCCTTCAGGAAGCTCAACATACTGTTTGTCAGAGATGTCAACATTGTCGGCCTGAAAGGTGACGTACAGGTCACGTGATGAGAGTTGTGTGACATCACACTCCAGCTCTACGCCGTCCATCTTCAGCAAATCTTTGAGGGATCTTCTAATCTCAACCAACGGGGCTGTAACTGCAGGCCCTTAATGATACAGAAAGAAAACAAAGCATAATGCATTCTTTTAGTTTCTCTGCTGTCACAAGACGTCTGATTTTCATGTTGTATAGTCATCTTACCTGCAACACTCACAGTCCTCTCAGTGGATGGGAAGCACTTATGTTCAGCTTTACATGTTATAGACTTGAGTTTTTTCCATTCACTTAATGAAACCGTCACTTTACTGACTATATGAGTTGTGTTTTTGTCCTGGCTCGCTGTTGTACCCGGTTTCTCATCCATCAGCCAGGTCACCTTGGCATCAAGAACAGTGGGAACCAAACATGTTGCGTTCACAGACTTAGTGGATTCTGTCATTACTGTCTTAAAGCTGGGGATCTCCACTTGGATGGAAGGAGGGGCACTTCCATGGACTGCAGGAAAAAAAATGTTTTTAGCTGTAGATGCTAATCTAAATCAAACTAAATTAAAATTCAATCTATTACAACATGCATTCATCTTAAAACATTCATGATATGTTATGCCTTGCATCACTGTTGATTATTTGAGATAAATAAATAAAATGAAATGAAATGAAATTAAATATATTAGCTATTTTCATATTGTGCTGTGAGACATATGCCACACATACTTACTTTGACAAATACTTATTTTTTTTATAAATTCCTGATTCTTGTAAATGGCCTTGCATGTAAAACTTGAGCCATATGTCCAAACAGTCCTATTTGGCTCAATCTCACTGCTTAGACTGAAGGTCTTTTCCTCCACACTCTGCAGCTTTGTTGTGATTGTGGCAATAGTTAGAGGCTGGTTGTCCTGCTTCCACTCCACACTCAGTCCGTCTGGGAAGAAGCCTCTTAGGGTGCAGAGGAGTCTGACTGGTGAGGCCCCGTATTCACCTTCCCAGACAGGGTGTAATGTGATGTTTGGATAGATGATCTGTTCAACTAAAATAGAAAAGAGATCATTTTGTCTTTAATTGCCTTATTTTAAACATGGGATATTGACTTTTGTTTTATTTATTTATTTTTTTTTAAAATAGGAGCTGATTTAATCTTTCTCAGTTATACATACCTTTTAAATATTGGTTAAGTAACCAACTGTGGTGTCTCAATTCTAAGTGTAACATCTCTGTATTTAGGCTAGGTGGCAGAGTTGTACTTTTACAGTGTCTGGTGGCTTAAAGTCAGGTGGAGAAATTGCTGGAGGTCTGTTGCACAGCTGTTGCAGCATGATGGGGCAGAGTGATCAGGGCTAGCAGCAAGCGGAAGCATTGAGTCACACCCAGGTCCCCAAAGGTACCGAAATACAGAAGTGAAACAATGCAAAGAGCAACGGTGCATCACAGACACCAGGTGTGAGGTGTGGTGGTGCCAGTAAGAGAAACAGAGTGCACATTTAAATATATCATTTCAGTTTAGATTGTGTGTTCACATAGATTTCACATGGCCTCTCATGACTTTGCTAAAGGTTTTAGTTCTCGACTCTATTAATAATAATAGACTGGAGAACTAACCGACTGTGAAATCTCCAAATTTACACAGTGAGTTGAACATGGGCTGTTGATTCCAGATGCTAGGGAGGTGAACATAGGAACATAACATAATGAAATTATATATTTTTAAAATGAGCGAGCATGAACAATTTCAAAATAATGGCAGAGAAAAAAAGGCTGGAGGAGCAACATCAATGTTTTTCTTCATTTAAAAATTTATTTTCAAAAAGACACAAAGCTCTTGTAATGAAATGAAAAAGGACAACTGTGATTACTTACATGAAACTATGAGTTTATAAGAAGAAGTGTGAAAAATACTTTTACACAGAAAGTTCACTTTGTTTCATTTAACCTGAAAAGACATAAAACACAAAAATATAGATTAATAATATTGTGAAATAAATGTATCAACATATGGCATAAACACAAATTTATAACTGGCTCCGGTTGCAGTTTGCTGTACTTAATTGATCAATTATTATATATATTAATTTACCAGAGGAAAAAAAACAAACATTTTGGGATAATTTTCAACACACAATAATAGTGATACCTGCAACATAAATATAATTCAGCATATTCAATTCAGTATAATAGCATTAACATTTTTTAAATTTATGTTAAGACAATAACTCAATATCCAGAGAGTTGATTAATCATCTCTCCAGTATAATCTGTAAAACTATCATACCTCACAAAGATTTCTATTGTTCTTGTCATTGATAGTTGAGCTTTCGCTGCACTTTTATAATAGAGTATAAAAATCAATATTTAAAGAGATAGGAATTTGTGTTTGTTTGTCAGAGTGGTTAAAAAGGTTCTTATAACTAGGCCTGTAACAATTATTACATTGTTAAATAATTTTTTTTTTTTTTTTACATAATCGCGGAATCTTAAGCAATATTAGCTAAGGTCTTAAGGCGTATGACTGGTAGATCAGGTAGATTAGATATGCCAAATTGTAGTTATATAAATGTTTATTGGCCAGACTATATCTTTTTTATTATTATTTCAATTGTTATTTGTTGGAACTTGACCCTAATACAACTACATGTTTTATGATAATAAAGAGGCATGATTTAATTCATAGGCTGTGTATTTGTGTTATTATGTTATCTGGTTCACTTGACAGGGATATAACCAAAAGATGTATCTTGGGATTCATTCAAAACTTTAATTTGTTTGCAAAAGTAATAAATAAAAAAATACTTTTTAAAATTTTGACTGAAAGAGACAAGTTTCTTGTTAACCGCAATTATTTCTGAGACAATTAATTGTACAGCAAAATTTGGGATTGTTACAGCATTAACTATAACACCAACAAGATGTAGTCAAACATGAATAATGCATAATGATATTTAATGAGGTAGTTACGATGTGATTACGATGATTGTTATAATGTGTTACTGACATTTCTTCTATCACAGCTATGCCCTGTATCAACCTATGTTCACTCCTCATCTTAGAGGAGTTTACTGTCAACCCATTTGTGTTGTTTGAATACATACAACTATTAACTCGGTTGTCTTCTTCTGCTTGAGTTAAATCCAAATATGTGCACAACTCTAACATATAAAAATCCTTATTACCTTAATAGCAGTGGTTCCAATGGTAAACAGCAGAGTGATGAGGAAGAGAAGGATGAAGGTGAGGGCTGTGCTTCCCATGTTATCTTCTTCTGCCTCTAGGGCACCGTTCAATTGGTCGATGAAGTCTGAACGTATTGCAGAGTAATTATTGAGTTAATACTGGGGACAAACCCCGCTTTAAACAGTAGGCTAGCTCATGAGACAAATCACCAAATTACATGAATGACCAAATTGGATTCATTTCCTGTAGTAGGGTAATGCATTTTATAACTTCACAGGTCGGAGTGAATCTAATCAGTCAGTCAGTCAGTCAGTCAGTCAGTCAGTCAGTCAGTCAAAGTATAAAATCTACAACATAAATTTAAAGAACAGTAGCAGCATATGTCTTGTTACTTATTACATTGTTATTAGTGTACCATAGGACCTTATAGTTTTGCATGTGATTATGGTGATTACAATCATCCTACAATGATCCTGAATTGCTTTTGAAAGACCCCATTATTGGTGTGGCATGCATGACTTGGCTTGTGAATCAGTATATTCTGATATTTGACTGAGAGACCACAGAGCTGGAGTTAGAGTTTAAACAATTATCCGTCTTTTGTTGGGGGTGCAAGACCCAGTAGAGGAAACACACGAAGACAAGTCACACAAACAGTGTTACTGCACTGACTACAAATGACATTGAACAAATAGGCTTCATTAAGGTCAATTGTTGGCTAAAGTTAGCGATATTCTAGTGAATACTATATGATGTTAAAAAGGTTTGATATATTGTTATCAAACATGGTGATAGCTACGTCTAATTTGTGTTGCATTAGGATAGCCCTGTGACACACACAACAAACATGTAGCTCAAAATATTGGTTAAATAAAGACGTAAACAGCATGCGACATACATCAACAGAGTTGCAAAGTGCTTTTTTTTATTTTTTATTTTGAATCTGCATTAAAAAGACAAACACAATGTCAAATCACAAGCAACAAACATTAAACAACAAACAGCAGAAGACACAGCGACACAGAATGACGTCTACTAGGCCTTGCATGTTTCAGGGATGTTCATGTTGAGGTTGACCAGGTTGGTTTTTTCAAATGTTCTGTGCCCGATGGACCTGACAATAGCTTTATTTGTGTTAACCACAGACTCATGGTGAACTACACAGCTATACACCATGTCACTGTCTTGCCACTCCTCAAGGGTGAGAGATAACTGGCTGTAAACAGAATAGGATCCTTGGTTTTCTACAGGGTTTGTGGTATGGAACTTAAATTTTGAGTCTGCTTTTACGTCATCAACAAGCCAAGAAACGAAAACCTCCTGAGGGAAGAAGTCTTTCACATAGCAAGTCAGGGTCACCGTTTCCTTTTTAGTTTGTTCTAGTGGAGGTAGCATAAACACTGATGGACGCTGAATCTGTCCTCCTGCAAGCATGAGAGAACAATTAGGGCTCCTTCTACAGATAAACACACCTGCAGTACTGTAGGAAATCTATGCTACAAAATACATTTAGAAATCACACTCATAACAGGTTTGATGACATGACAAGAGGAATTAAACACCAACTTTTTTTTTGGAACAATTGATGGATAGTAATCTTACCGACAGTCCTTCCGTAGGTTTTCTTAAGTGGATCAACCACATTGTCATGTATCACTATGCAGACAAACTTTGTCCCCTTGCTCCATTCGTCATAAGTGATGGGAAGTGAAGATCTAAATACACCTTTACTTCCTTGTGGGGGTGATACTGAAGCACCATGTATTGGTTTTCCATTGTGGGTCTCCCATGAAATTTCAGTGACGGATGGTTTGTTTATCTTGACCTGACATGTTATGTTTCCTTTTCCTTCTGAAAACATGTCCTCCATTGTGGGTTCTATGATATCTATCTCCACATCTTTTTCAAGACATGCTCCATCTCCTGAATGTGTAATTAATAAACAATTAATAAACAGAAATGGCTGAAACACCATAAGAATTGGACTGACATTTACATATTATGTTTATAGAAACTTTACTCACCAATTTGAAGCTTTGGTTGGTAGATAACAGTTGAATTGATCTTTGTAGGACACGCTCCACTTTTCCCTTTAAACTCACATGTAACCTGGGTGTTTGCAGGCATCTCTTCGGATTTCACCGTGAGAAAACTTGCTGCGCTGTATGCAGTTCCATTATCATCCACTCTTCCCTCAAAACGTGTTTGGATCTCGTTTATTTTGTTGACAATTTCTTCTTCATTTTTCAGCCATTTGATCTCGTAATCTTTTGGTGAAAAATCTTTGGCAAAGCAGGAGAAGGAAGCCTCGGTTCCCTCATCAGAGGAGGCCAACACGCTAAGGGTTGGCGGATAACAAGGCACCACTGAAAAACAAACGTACACAAATATCTGTATGCGGAAGCAGGGAATCCTATATACAGTATATATATATGCAGAAGCAAAGGTAAACAATGTGCTACAATGCTCATGTAATCTAAATTTTATGATAGACTTGCAAAATATGAGTTTATCACTTTTCTGAACTACTGTATGTTATGCAACTTGCACACACATATATGCACATTGTGATTATGCGCCTCAAATTAACACTTACTGTCGCTTGTTTCTAAATTGTGCAGACAGAGTCAAAAGGAAAATTAGGTTTTCATAGTATCACAATTACAAAATTGAAGAGCAGAGTTTAAATGCACGCTTCTGCATATATATTGACTGCTCGGGAAAGCGAACACAGCTTGAATGTTATTATCAACATGCAGTGAAAGCGGAAACAGGCTGGAAAAACTAGGATTATGCAGACAGACAGAAAGAAGCAGAACACTGCAATAAGGTGCAGAGGACATACAGCATATAAGTAAAGAACACAATAGAGTGAGTCAGCAGCTGAGCTTTAGCCTTTTCTTCCCACCTCACTGTTTGGTTTAAAAAAAAAAATAAAAAAAATTAATTCAACAATATTTAAGCCAATTATTGCTTCTTCTTTTTTTAAATTCAGTTCAAACATTTGAACACAAGCTCAGGATAAATTTATAAATATGTGGTAGAGTCAGCCTCTAATAACATTTCTTGGAAATCTACAAAACCAAGTAATAGAGATTTATTTCTTATTATTACCTA
The DNA here is from genome assembly GCF_004354835.1 of Perca flavescens. Taxonomy (NCBI): domain Eukaryota; kingdom Metazoa; phylum Chordata; class Actinopteri; order Perciformes; family Percidae; genus Perca; species Perca flavescens. The sequence goes on along the minus strand of NC_041345.1, from coordinate 8,966,492 downwards.
ACACTTATTTATGACTGTATTCTATTACCATTATTGTTACCGTCTCTTTTTAATTTTCTGCATAAAGCACCTAGAAAACTAAATTTATTGTGCGAATTGTGCTGTTTACATATAACTATTGTTACATTTTATAACAACAAAAGTTTTTGGAACTTGTAAATTAACTGTATTACTATGTTCACTGCAATGTAAAATATTAAACTTTCTTTGACTGAGAGTTTGATACTGTACTCTACCTAAAGTTATTATTTTTCAGTTACTATTACCAAATTTGTAAAAAAAAAAAAAAAAAAAAAAAAAGATACATATAATTAATACATACATACAAAAGGCATTTATAAATGACCTGGGTCTTACCTATCTTTCGGAAAATAACCTCTTGTGGCTGTCCTGATGCATGTTCCACGGCGCATTTGAAAGTCTCCCTTGCGTCCCAGTCCTGTCTGCTCACTCGGATTTGACTGACTCCAGTATAAACGTTGCCTTTCTGCACCGGAGGGTACTTAATGAAGTCGGTCAAGGCAGCCCCATTTTTGTTCCATGCGTAGGTCAGTGAGGAGGGTGTGAAGCCGGTGGCAAGGCAGCCAAGAGTGATGTCTCCGGTCCCAGAACCACATTGAATCAGCGGAAACACAGCTGGTGCAGTTGGAGTGGCTAAGAAAGGAAAAACATATACGTGTAATTAAAATACAAAAATTAAAATTTTCACCAAGCATTGGTTAAAACAGAGAGAAGACAATTGAGTTGATAAATAGCGTATTTATCAACTCACAGCACAGTATTTAATGCATCACCTTGTAATATGTTGAAAGTGGAGATTTCAAGTGCCCTCCATAAACCGACCTTTATTTTTCCCTATCACATTTATTTAGATGTTTGTTGCACTAAAGTTTAGCACCTTCAATAATATTATTTGTGGTAGTTTTTTTATTATTATTATTATTATTATTATATATAAATAGGTCAATTACTTTAATTGCACAATTTTTACAGTAATAATTAGTCATTTTTAAGTAGAAGGAATGAAGCTGTAAAGTCGATTACCGTCCACTGAGCAGATGACAGTCATTGTTACAAAAACGTATAACTTTTAGTCAATTAAGCAGTTATGAACAGTATGATATGAGTATTCTTACCAGATGAAACAGTTACCGTTGTACCCTTTCCCCAGTAGTCAAAAGCCTCGTAGTAGCACAGTGCTGAATCTACTTAGCTGTTAGTATAAAAAGACTACATCTAATGATGAGGGCAAAATATCTGCCTTCATATATAATTAATCCCGCAATGTTACAAAATCCACTTAAATAACCGTAAAATACACTAGCCATAATTATCCACCATTATGTCATAGTAAGAATATTGCTGTTTGACTTTTTACCGTACATACAGATTTTTTTTTTTATAATAAAACGCTTAACTTTTGAAGTGAGACTTGACATGTTGAGAACTTAAACATGATATTTTGCAGTCTGAAACATACCCTATTGTAGATTTTAAATGGTACAAATCTTACCTGATGACACTGTTACCATAGTGCCTTTTCCCCAGTAGTCAAAAGCAGCGTAGTAGCACAGTGCTGAATCTACTTAGCTGTTAGTATAAAAAGACTACATCTAATGCTAAGGGCAAAATATCTGCCTTCATATATAATTAATCCCATTATGTTATAAAATTCACTTAAATAACCGTAAAATACACTAGCCATAATTATCCACCATTAAGTCATAGTAAGAATATTGCTGTTTGACTTTTTACCATACATACTGATTTTTTAAAATAATAGAACGCTTAACTTTTGAAGTGAGACTTGACATGTTGAGAACTTAAACATGATATTTTGCAGTCTGAAACATACCCTATTGTAGATTTTAAATGGTACAAATCTTACCTGATGACACTGTTACCATAGTGCCTTTTCCCCAGTAGTCGAAAGCCCAGTTATCACAGTTAAGAGTGTCAATTCACACTTCTCACAAAAACCCGTTACTGTTAATATCCCATTACATCCAATTCATGAAGTTTGGTTCTGGCACAACAGTTACAATCAAACTAAAATATACACCCGGTGATAGTCTTGCGTTCCAGCTGAGCTAAACAGGTTCAAACTTTTTACACATTCTTTGTCAGGCTACAAAATACCTTTGGCTGTTTTTTGGTAATGCAATTAAGAATTTCAATCTCTAATCAGATTTATTAGGATTACATACCTGAGGTGACGGTAACCATGGTGCCTTTCCCCCAGTAGTCAAAAGCGTAGTCACAGTTCAATACATTATTAAGCACTGCATACAAAAACCTGTTCCCCAGATATCTACACTTTCCATCGTATGACAATCTACCCTCGGACATATTTTCCATGACTTTTGCAAATACAGATTCCGAAGATGGAACCAAACATGATTTGTTTTTCAACACCAACATTTATATTGAATCTACTGATTACAACACATTCAACGCACAGTATTCCAGAAATAAATGAACTGTGTGGTGTCAAAACTGGACTTCTTAAAAATTATCAATCCTGTTTTTTAATCAAAATGTATACATTAGAGAAAGAAAAAGAAACATGGCTTACCTGATGTTACTGTAACCATTGTGCCTTTCCCCCAGTAATCAAAAGCACCGTCACAGTGTAATATGGCAACACATTCAACATACAAAAACAAGCACCTTAATGATGCCGTTGATGCCACTGAGGTCTAAGTATCCTATTTTTAAACGGTGTAATTATTACATTTTCAATATGAAGACAAATAAAGCTTCTTTTACCTGATGTGACGGTCACCATTGTTCCTTTTCCCCAGTAGTCAAAGTAGTGGTCACAGTGATAGGTTTCAATAGCTCTTTAGTGCAAAAATGTTTTACAGCTTCTTTCACCTTATAATTGATTGTACTTAATCAGTAAACTACTGTATATACCTAACATTTACCCCGATGCTTTTGCTGCAGAGAACATCCTAGTTTAAGTGCAGTTAAAATCAGCAAACATTTAATAATAAACAAGAAAATTATTGGAGTTGTCTTAGCTTAAAATATATTTGATTATTACTCACCAGAAGTTACTGTGACTTGTGTCCCTTTCCCCCAGTAGTCAAAGTAGCTATCACAGTGATATATTACAATCTGCTTCTAATACAAATACTACAAATGTTAAACTAAGAAAAGAATACATGTTTCATTGACAAACCAATTCCCACTGTACCATTTAATAACCACTTCCCTTGAGATAGTCATTTCCTGTGGTCTGGGTTATATAAAATGAAGTGCGTTTGCCAACGGTTAGTGAACACTTCCTCTTTATCAGACCCTCCTGTCAGCCCCATGTTCCTGCAGCATGGACTTGATTCAGACAAATTACTATTAAGGTTGATATACCGTAGGTTTATTCAGCTCAATGGTGTTTTTTCAGACCCCAACATCTCTCGCTGCAACCATTGACTTCAAAGCACCTAACCCTAACCCTAACCCTAACCCTAACCCTAACCATTGCCTAATCCTAGTGCCTTCCAGCGCTGCCTGGAAGGAGACATTGGGGGCTTAAAACACAGATAAACGTTTATTCATCAGAAGTGTTCACTGGTTCTTTCATAGCTAGGCCTAATGCAGTCAGCCATACATTTCAGAATTTAAAAGTAAACACCTTTACTCAACAGTCAGAGCTAAACAAAGATGTGCCATTTGTGATGTGACATGTCTAGGAGGCATCAGCAGGTTCCAACAGTTGTATTCACAGAATAACGGTAAATATTTGAGAGAAAAATGTATTTGAATCAATGTCATAATACAATTTTGCTGTTTGTATTTACTTCCTTTAAACTTAAATACTGACTAAATTGAACATACCTGTGCCAATATTTCCTCAGAATTAAGTACAACAAAAAATTTGAGGCTATGCCAATAACATTAATGAGGAGTGCTGTCAATTTGCTGTTAAATTTGAACCAATAACCTAAAGGCAAATAGTAATTCCTGCATGGGTTGTTAGTGTGAGACCATCGACTCACTTTTCTAAAGCTTTTCTATGCGGTTATATGGCAGCAGAAACAGAGAAACTAATCAAATGTGTGTGATCAGTGTATCTGAACAGAAAAAAACACAATAATTAGGCGTGTAATGATAAATTGCATCGATGCATGATCATAGATGGAAATAAATAAATGGAATAAATTGGAATCAAACAAAATCTCCTTAAAGAAAGTCAGTATCTTCATAAAGAGCAGCTAAGTAACTATCAATTATAGTATTTATTCTAGGGGTCAACGTACTATCATCACTGCATTTTTCAAACACAAGCATACAAGCAGAGAATAACCAGGACACTCCAGATTTTAGTTCAAGGGTCACATTTCTGTTTCCCAAAGAAAAACAGAAGGCTGCTTTTGCGATGTGTAAACCCTGAAGCACTAAAGAATGAGTCTCATCATTGCCGAAGCCATACCCGCATTTAGGAAAAAAGCAATGAGTTATTCCATTGTCCAAATTAGCCTGCTTTAGAAAGTCTTGTAGAAATGACCAAAACAAAAGAAAACCGAGCCTAAAACGGAGCTCTGCTTGCCTTCACGTTCTACTTACGCAGGACCACGCTTCATCACAAACCTAGATATCCAGGAGCATGTCAGGCTGATTGCAAACGTGATATCAGGTTTGGTTTTAGCCATACTAACGGCATGTTTCAATGGATAGCAATGATGGTCTTAGTTATGCTATTATAATTCTAGACTGCCGGGGAAGTTCCTTCCTTCCTATGACACACTGAGCTGCACTCTCATCTCTGTTTTCACTTGTTTCCTTTTGTATGCATCCTGTCCCAGAAATGCTTGTTACTAACCTAGCTCTGGGGAGTTTACTCCCCGGAGTCTTTATGTTTCTTCTTCGCAGAGCTATGCTCTGCGATTCTCTGCAAATTCCCGGCCACGTCCGGCTGCGTCCTGCTGTGTCTGCCGCATCCACCCGTGCTCTACAGCGCCACGTCACATCCCGCAACGCCCTGCTGTGATGTTCATACGCACAGAGTAGTCAGGATCCGGTATAGGAGACTGCACTACTCAGTATGACACGATGTGCCCTGCTATGACATGAACTTCCACGATGACCTTCAAGGTCACTGTTCCATTATCTTTAATGTGACTATTATCGCCACTGTTCATCACACCCCCAACCGGCCCCGTCAGACACCGCCTACCAAGAGTCTGGGTCTGCCGAGGTTTCTTCCTAAAAGGGAGTTTTTCCTCGCCACTGTCGCAACAGCCACTGCTAATGCTTGCTCTTGAGGGAATTACTGTAATTGTTGGGGTTTTGGAATTTATAGAGTGTGGTCTAGACCTCCTCTATCTGTAAAGTGTCTCGAGATAACTCCTGTTATGATTTGATACTATAAATAAAATTGAATTGAATTGAATTGGTCTGTTGTTCGGTTGGTCCACCAATTGGTCCTGAAATATCTTGTCAACCCTTAAATGGATTTTCATTCAAATTTGTACAGACACTCAGACGATCAATTTAACTGAATTTGGTGATCCCCTGACTTTAGAGATGATATTTGTGGTTTTGAGTGAAATGTCTCACTTGCATGGATTTCCATTAAATTTGGTACAGATATTTGTTTTTAACCTCAGGGTGAATTCTATTGACTGGTGATCCCCTAACTTTTCATCCAGCAGGTCAAAGTTTTTACTACTTTTCTTCTTCCAGCAGCAGGGGAATGGGTTAACATCAGGTTAGGATTGAAAATGAGTGGGCCTGCACTAGTGCCTACAATGCCAGCCGCCAACAGCAATTATGAAATATTGTAGGTGTTATGGGTCCCAAGCGTGGTCCCATAAAAAGAGATTATGCTGGAAAAGCTGGAAAAAGTTGTCAAGATTCATTCAATCAGGAGAGACTTCGTTTGCAGATATGCAAAAATATTTATTGTACAACTGTAATATAAAATGTACAAAGTCTTTTGGAGATTAGACTCCATCAAATTAATGATATTTTTAAAGGGGTAGAGAACAGGAACATAACCCCCCGATGGAGTCTAGACACTGGCGGCGGCAGAGAAAGAGACCAGAGACCGGACCGAAGGCGACGAAGTGGTCAGCCGGGAGAAACACGATGACCGGAGGCGGCAGGGGAGGAGGAGGAGGAGGGTCGAGCGCTTTGCCTGAAACGACAGCTGACAGCACAAGGAGAGAACAGATTTAAAGCAGAGTTGTAAGGCTGTGATTGGCCCTTGAATTTTGTGGCCAAGTCTGATTGGTTTAACTGAAAACATCACATCTAAACAGCTGATTTGATTCAAGAATGAGTAGTGATTGGGTTAATGACGTCTTCCTGAAAGAATTTGCGCTGAGCTTCATCTTTACCTGAGTTGATAGATAGATAGAGATAGAGATACTTTATTTATCCCGAAGGAAATTAAGGTGTCCAATAGCTTATACACAACATACATACACATAGGCACACAGACGTATGACATATGACATCTACGCACACATACTACAAAAATACAAAGAAAGATATCAATAGTGTGCCCTTACAGTAATGTTTGGACTACAGTGACTACAGTGTGTCATTCCAGGCTTCAAATCCCCTACTACTTGTGGCTTTGACTATATGGCCGAGTTTAACATGGATATATATCGTTAAATGTTACTGAAAATGACAACAGAAATAAACAAATTTGCTGATTTCCCATATCTCCGCAATTCAGGTCAACTGCCATTTGTCAACCGGAAGTGAGTTTTTTGTTAGTGCAATGTCACATGATTTGGTCTATGGATGTCCGTGCAATTTGATGTGTGTTTGGATAATAATTTTGACAAGTGTGTATGCATTAATTTCTTGTTAAACAAACTTTTGCTTTATAGAAATGTCTAATAATTAATTTGAAACCTTAACTGAACATACATTTAGGTTAATCAGTCTGCTACAATGCCTCTTCAGTGACCCCAATAGTCTTGCTTTGCCAGACCTTCCTCCACAGCGCTGCGTAGAAGGCTCTGGCCAGTCCACACAGCATTCTAGGATGGAAAAAAAACGTCCTCTAGTTTATTTGCATTTCTTTAGACCAATCACAACCGCCATCGTCGCTAAGCACCCGGCCGAGCCACGGTGCAGCTGCACAGTAGCCTCGGGAAGGAACTTGTTTTGGTGGAACATGTGTATGTTCCAAAATCGTTTTAGTCGTGCAACAGAAAACTCAGATTGGACAGATAGTCTGGATTTACCCTGCAGAGATCTGAGGAGCAGTTAACCAGAGTCATCATAAATCAACCGGCATTTAAAATTCCAACACAAACAAAACGGAAGGTAACAGACATCAGGCTAAAAAAAAGATTCCCACTGTGATACATCAACCAATGTGTCCCTGAGCAAGAGGATTAATCCCTAGTTTCTCCAGAGGCGTGCGCCCTCTGATATTTATATATAGCAATTGTAAGTCGCTTCGGATAGAAGCGTCAGCTAAATGACATGTAATGTAATGTAGACTAGGCTGAGATTTAGCTGGAGACAGTCTGATGCTGCTACATGCAGCCTCAAGCTAGCTGTCCATCAGTAGTACGTATCAGCATTATTTAACGATTTACCACCCTGACGGTGAATAGTCACGTATTTTAGGTGCTCAAATTGCAGTGAAAACCTTAGTCAACCCACTACACAACTTTTGGGCTTCTCTCCATATGTCAGTCCTTCCAGAAAATGCGGACTTTTTTTTGGGATTGTTGCGGGCAAAAATCCTTGATTATGCGGCACGTTTTCTTAAAAAATGCGATGGATTATGCGGGATATTTATGTAATTTTATGCGATGAAATTGCGGGAACTTGCAAAAATTGTGGGAACTTGCAAAAACTGTGGTTTGATGAAAAAGAGAAAAAAAAAAGTGATTCCCCCCAACACCCTGCTTTATGATGATGTTCACATCGCGTAATTACGTCACTTCATAATGTTCCCATGACAACAAGGGGAAATGACTGCTCTTGTGTGAAGTAAACTCAAATTTTTTTTTTACTTTCTGCTAAAATATATGTGACTTTTTTGCAATGAAAATGCGGGGATTATGAAATCATGCAAGCCCCGCATATTTTGTGTGGCAATTTATGCGGCGAAAGTGCGGCGTATTTGAAAAAATGCACCCCCCCGCATAAATATGTGGACTTTGGCTGATTATGCATTGAATTATGCAATCGCGTTTTTCTGGAGGGACTGGTATATGACAGCGCCATTCTTTCTTCTGAAAGGGGCTGCCGCCTTGACAATTGGCGCTTGATGATGCGATGCTGGTCTAGTTTATACTAACTTATAAGTTAGTATAACTAAGTTATAATTATATTTAATTTACATTTAGTATTGAAATCCTAAAATAATTTTTTCCTGTGATATTATTTTAATAGATTTCTACAAAGGTTGGGCTATGTAGCTTGAACTGTTGTTGCTAACCCACCTATTCATTTCAAAACTCTAGTGTTCAGAATACATTTTTGAATGAATGATTTGACATAGTCACTATGTCTATGTCCTAGTCTAATTCATTTTACATTTTATGTGTTACATTCAAGCTCTTCTTTTTCAGATTGATAATCAACAGGAATCCTCATACTCATTTTAAATTTGTATTACTCAGTGGTACTTGTTCCGACTGTACTGTGGTATAAACAAATGATATCTTATTTATTAATTATTTTGTAAAATAAATGTAATTCTTATGTAAAAAGAAAAAGCATACATATCCAGTTTCTCTGACCTTCTTTTATGTAATGTATTATCACATATTATCAGTGCTGGTGTCTGAGCCTTTGGCTCTCAGTCTAAAGTTTCCGTTTGTTAACTGGATGCGGAAGCACCTGTTGTGGTGAAGATTGTTTCCTCTGTGTTACATAAATATGAACCACCAGCGAGGATGTTGATTACCACAAGTCCAAAACGTACAGACATTTTCATTTCTCTTTTGATAGTATCTCTAACTTAAGTTTAGGCCTAACTGTAGTGAGTTTGAGTTTAATACTGTGTTAGTGTAGAAGTACTTTCAAATTTTGGGTAGCAAATAGTAGTTCATGTGATAATTAAATACTTATTGGATCCTTTTATATGCAACCGTTAACTCAAATTTAAAACATACTTTAATTAACCTGACATCAAAATAACTGTATTTGTCACAAATGTCTTTTTATGTTTGTTTGTCAGTATGTGAAATATATTATCTTTGCTCATACAAAGCAAGTGAAATTGCCTTCCTGAGGTGTTACCATGTTTGTTTTCAGGGTGAAAGAAAAAGATTCTACATAGATGCAATTTACCCTTCCACAATTCAATTGTATATCACCTTAGAGTTACTTATTATATGTATAAAATGTTCTGATCTTCTCTTTTCTTGAGACACAGTGACTTTGTGCTTTAGATCAGTTCAGGGCAGGTTTTTGTATCACCATATATCACTGTGGTTGCCCCCATACACAGTGACACTTACTCGTACAAAAACCTTGTCTTGATATAGTGCATTGCTAGTTTTTTGAACTGTGCGTACTCAGCAGGGGCTCAATCATGACACAGCATTGCATTTTTTTCTCCATTTTGATATCAATTGTACACCTTAAACCATAATTATTCTGTTTTTTAAAATCTATTTTTTTTTTTTACACTTTGGTGATGTTTAGCCATTCTAGCGGTAGGGATGGTAAAGTTGGTCTGTCAGTCAGTCGGTCTGTCCACCACTTTTGTCCAGGCTGAAATGTCTCAACATGGGTGAGGGGGGGAAATTTCTACAGACATTCATGGTCCCCAGGCGATGAATCAAAATGATTATGTTGGTTCCCAATCGTTGCCTGATATGGTGCGTGCTCAGGACAGGTTTTTGTATTACCATATATCACTGTGACCACCCGTCATACACAGTGCCACAAACTCATACAAAAACCTTTGCCTGATATGGTGCATGGTCAGTATTTTGTACTCTTTGTACTCAGCAGGAGTATTTGCTATATTTCAGGACCTTTTTACAGTAAAACTATAAAATCATAAAAAGACATTAGACTTTTATTCTTTTCAAATTTACTCTTTAAAACCTAATTATTGCTTATTTTTCTTCCTTTGAAAATATTTACATTATCCTCTTTGTGGTAAAGAAACTATCACTTTTAAGCCCATAATATCCAAACAAGAACACATATCGTCAGTCTTTAAAGATATTTGCTTTTCCTAAGAAGAGTTTTGTTGGACACATACTAGCAGCAGAAAGTAGTCTCACCTTCTGACTTGTTTTCTGTATCAGGATCATACACATTTCCTTCTTAGTGAAAGGTTTTTGTCATAGGATGTATCACTGTGCTGCCATAGCTGCTACTATATCGAGCACTGTGACATACCTCCATACAAAAACTCCACATTGGCTGTCGTGGTACAGAAATGCTGTTGCTTTAACTGTGTTTCTTATGTTAGTTTAACAAGCAATGTTAAAGGACAATTCCGCAAAACGCACCTAGGGATTAATAACAGATGTGTACCCACTCTGTCTGTCTGATTTTATGCTAATCGAATGTGTTTGTAGCTTGAAACAAGCTAGCACGGACCGCTGATTAGCTTACATTGCTAATATTTGGGGCACAGGGAAAGTAAAAACAAATTGCTATTTATACTACTAAAAAGGCTCACAATATAACCATACTTCAACGGTAGCATAATGAGGATCCCTGAATGTTAACCGAAGCATTGAGAACATTGTAAGTGTACAGACACATTTTTAAAATTAAAAATATAGTTTAGAAAGACAGTAGCTCCCAAGACGGCGGCCGCCTGTATACAAAAACACAACGGTCTTTATAATCTATCTTTTGTGCCCTGATGATTTATTTTTATTAATTTATTAATTTATTAATTTATTAATTTATTAATTTATTAATTTATTAATTTATTAAATCATTAATTTAATTTGGTCATATTGAAAATTATGATAATAACACAATTAAACAAACACAAATTGTGATTGACCCATACAAATGGCATCTACCTAATTTGAATAAGAAACAAAACTATTCCAGTGTATCTTTTGAGGCATATCATCCAAAATGTGGGTGACCTATAATGTTAAGGGGTTCTCATAGTTTTGCACTTTCTGTGTCTTAGAAGTAGATTTAAAGTCATGGGCCAAAACATATATGGGTAGCAATAGAAGTTATTTTGATAATTAAGTATCAAAATAACTACTATTGCTTGGATACGTTGGATTTCAAATGTATGACCATTATCACACATTTAAAGCATACCTTTTTACCCCTTGAAACCTTATCATTTCTGTTTTGTTTTATTTTACTTAATGAAAGTGAATATTCACATCATCCTCTGTTTAGGAAACTGTATCACCTTTAAGCTTGTGATGTCCTGACACAGGGCCAGTTTTTGTAGCACCATATATCACTGTGGGAGCCCCATACACAGTGACACTTACCCGTACAAAAACCTTGTCTTGATATAGTGCATTGCTAGTTTTTTTAACAGTGAATACTCAGCAGGGGCTCAATCATGACACAGCATTCTACTTTTTCTCCATTTTGATTTCAATTGTACACCTTAAACAATAATTATTTCTTTGAAAATCAAATTGTTTTACACTTTGGTGATGTTTAGCCATTCTAGCGGTAGGGATGGCAAAGTTGGTGCGTAATTCGATCGGTCTTTCCACCATGGGTAGGGGGGGGGTTCTACAGACGTTCATGGTCCCCAGGCAATGAATCATAATGATTATGTTGATTCCCAACCGTTGCCTGATATGGTGCTCAGGACAGGTTTTTGTATTACCACATATCGCTGTGGCCACTGTAGAAAATTTTTCGTGTAACAATAAAATCTCCTGTATCCTGGTATGTCCTCGCTCCCTCCTCTTGTCTGGCAAGTGTACGATAAGACGTTTTCAGAATTACTGGAGCAAAGTGTTCCTGATAAACATTTGATAAACATTTGGAACATAATGCACTTAATGAAATATCTTACACAGCCACACACAGTGCCACAAACTTATACAAAAACATTTGCCTGATATGGTGCGTGCTCAGGACAGGTTTTTGTATTACCATATATCACTGTGACCACCCGCTATACACAGTGCCACAAACTCATACAAAAACCTTTGCCTGATATGGTGTGTGGTCAGTATTTTGTACTCTTTGCACTCAGCAGGAGTCTTTCAGCACCTTTTTACAGTAAGACTATAAAATCATAAAAGGACATTACACTTTTGTCCTTTTCAAGTTTACCCTTTGGAATCTAATTATTGCTTCTTCTTTTTTTACTTTGAGAATATTTACATTGTCCTCTCTGTGTTAAAGAAACACTTTAAAGTGCATAATATCAGAACAACTATTCATCAGTCTTTAAAGATCTTTGCTTTTCCTAAGAAGAGTTTTGTTGGACACAAACAAGCAGCAGAAAGTAGTCTCACCTTCTGACTTGTTTTCTGTATCAGGATCATACACATTTCATTCTTAGTGAAAGGTTTTTGTCATAAGATGTATCACTGTGCTGCCATAGCTGCCATCAGCACTGTGACATAACTCCATACAAAAACTCCAGATTGGCTGTCACAGCACAGAAATGCTGTTGCTTGAACTGTGTTTCTCATATTAGTTTAACAAGCTATGTTAAGAGAACAGAATCAGAAATTCAAAAGTTCCCTGATGATGTTTTTTAAAATATATTTTACTTTTTTGGGGTTATGTTGTACACACTAGTGAAAGGGCTTCACAACTATCATACTTTTAAACAAACACATATAAATAGCCTATTGTTATTCAGCTACTTTGTGCAGTAGAATCATGGACAAATGGCATCTACCTAATTTGAATGAGAAACAAAACTACTGTAGAATCAAACCTGATCAATAGGCTCTGGCAAGGTTGATACTTCATACCCAGTATATCTTTTCAGGAATATCATCCAAAAGTTGTGTGACCTAACACAAAGTCATATTTGTCATATTTAATTTACACTGTATGTGTCTTAGTGTAGAAGTAGATTTAAAGTCATTTGCCAAAACAATATACAGTACAGTATGTGTAGCAATTAGTGGTAGACTAAAACTGAAAAAATACCACATTCTAATTCCACAAAAATGTCATCTACCCTTCCACTACCCCATTAAATATGACTTTTCTTCTAATAAATGTGTAAAATGTCTCGGTTTTGGGACTGTATCCTCTCTTTCTTGAGGCACAGTGACTTAGTGCCTCAGTTCAGGACAGGTTTTTGTACTACCACACATCACTGTGGCCACCACCCCAGGTACACAATGCCACATACTCATACAAAAACCTGGATATCGAGCGTGGTCAGTATTTTGTACTCTTTGTACTCAGCAGAACTATGTACTATATTTCAGTACATTTTTATCCAATAAAACTATGAAATCATGAAAAAAACATTCAACTTTTGCTTTGTATTATTATTATTTATTTCTTTTAACTTAATTATTGCTGATTTTTCTTATATACTTTGTGAAAATGTACATGAACCCCTGTGTTAAGAAAAGTGTATTCCTTTTAAGCTCACAATATCCTGACACAACTCTGTGTAGGAACACATTATTGACCGTCTTTAAACGTCTTTGCTTTTCCTAAGAAGAGTTTTGTTGGACACACAGAAATGCTGTTGCTTTAACTGTGTTTCTCATATTAGTTTAACAAGCTGTTAAGAGAACAGATTCTGAAGTGCAAAAGTTCCCTGATGATGGTTTTTAAAATGTATTTATTTTTGGGGGGTTATGTTGTACACTCTAGTGAAAGGGCTTCACAATTATCATACTTATACAATTAAATAAAAACATATAAATAGACTATTGTTATTGAGCTACTTTGTGCAGTAGAATCATGGACAAATGGCATCTACCTAATTTGAATGAGAAACAAAACTACTGTAGAATCAAACCTGATCAATAGGCTCTGGCAAGGTTGATACTTCATACCCAGTATATCTTTTCAGGAATATCATCCAAAAATTGTGTGACCTAACACAAAATCATATTTGTCATATTTAATTTACACTGTATGTGTCTTAGTGTAGAAGTAGATTTAAAGTAATTTGCCAAAACAATATACAGTACAGTATGTGTAGCAATTAGTGGTAGACTAAAACTGAAAGAATACCACATTCCAATTCCACATAAGTGTCATCTACCCTTCCACTACCCCATTAAATATGACTTTTCTTCTAATAAATGTGTAAAATGTCTCGGTTTTGGGACTGTATCCTCTCTTTCTTGAGGCACAGTGACTTAGTGCCTCAGTTCAGGACAGGTTTTTGTACTACCACACATCACTGTGGCCACCACCCAGGTACACAATGCCACATACTCATACAAAAACCTGGATATCGAGCGTGGTCAGTATTTTGTACTCTTTGTACTCAGCAGAACTATGTACTATATTTCAGTACATTTTTATCCAGTAAAACTATGAAATCATGAAAAAAACATTCAACTTTTGCTTTGTATTATTATTATTTATTTCTTTTAACTTAATTATTGCTGATTTTTCTTATATACTTTGTGAAAATGTACATGAACCCCTGTGTTAAGAAAAGTGTATTCCTTTTAAGCTCACAATATCCTGACACAACTCTGTGTAGGAACACATTATTGACCGTCTTTAAACGTCTTTGCTTTTCCTAAGAAGAGTTTTGTTGGACACACAGAAATGCTGTTGCTTTAACTGTGTTTCTCATATTAGTTTAACAAGCTGTTAAGAGAACAGATTCTGAAGTGCAAAAGTTCCCTGATGATGGTTTTTAAAATGTATTTATTTTTGGGTAGTTATGTTGTACACTCTAGTGAAAGGGCTTCACAATTATCATACTTATACAATTAAATAAACACATATAAATAGACTATTGTTATTGAGCTACTTTGTGCAGTAGAATCATGGACAAATGACATCTACCTAATTTGAATGAGAAACAAAACTACTGTAGAATCAAACCTGATCAATAGGCTCTGGCAAGGTTGATACTTCATACCCAGTATATCTTTTCAGGAATATCATCCAAAAGTTGTATGACCTAACACAAAGTCATATTTGTCATATTTAATTTACACTGTATGTGTCTTAGTGTAGAAGTAGATTTAAAGTAATTTGCCAAAACAATATACAGTACAGTATGTGTAGCAATTAGTGGTAGACTAAAACTGAAAAAAATACCACATTCCAATTCCACATTTATGTAATCTACCCTTCCACTACCCCATTAAATATGACTTTTCTTCTAATAAATGTGTAAAATGTCTCGGTTTTGGGACTGTATCCTCTCTTTCTTGAGGCACAGTGACTTAGTGCCTCAGTTCAGGACAGGTTTTTGTACTACCACACATTACTATGGCCACCACCCAGGTACACAATGCCACATACTCATGCAAAAACCTTTGCCTGATATTGAGCGTGGTCAGTATTTTGTACTCTTTGTACTCAACAGAACTATTTACTATATTTCAGTAATTTGTTTTCCAGTAAAACTATGAAATCATGAAAAAAACATTCCACTTTTGCTTTGTATTATTTATTATTATTTTTCTTTTAACATAATTATTGCTGATTTTTCTTATACTTTGTGAAAATGTACATGAACCCCTGTGTTAAGGAAAGTGTATTCCTTTTAAGCTCACGATATCCTGACACAACTCTGTGTAGGAACACATTATTGACCGTCTTTAAACATCTTTCCTTTTCCTAAGAAGAGCATACAGGCAGCAGAAAACAGTCTCACCTTCTGATTTGTGTTCTGTATCAGCATCATTTCTTTCTCAGTGGAAGGAGGTTTTTGTCATAGGATGTATCGCTGTGGTAGCCGCTATATTCTACACTGTGATATAACTCCATACAAAAACTCCACCCTGCACACTGGCTATCACAACACACCTATTATGTTACTTTAAGTAGCCTAATGTAAATATCTAATCATGTGTGTGTGTGTGTGTGTGTGTATGTGTGTGTGTGTGTGTGTGTGTGTAATTTGAATAAACCAAACTATTCCAGTGTATATTTTCAGGCATTTCATCCAAAGTTTGGGTGACCTATAATGTTAAAGCGTTCTCATAGTTTTGTTTCTGTGTCTTAGAAGTAGATTTAAAGTCACGGGCCAAACAATATATGGGTAGCAATAGTAGTTATTTTAACAATTTAATTATTTAATTTAACTTATTGGATTTTAAATGTATGACCATTATTTGACATTTAAAGCCTACCTTTTTACCCTTTGAAACCTTATCATTTCTGTTTTGTTTTATTTTACTTAACTAAATGAAAGTGAATATTTACATGATCCTCTGTGTTAAGGAAACTCTATCACCTTTAAGCTCATGTTGTCCTGACACAGGGCAGGTTTTTGTATTGCCATATATCACTGTGGCCAGCTCCCCAATACACAGTGGAACATACTCATACAAAAACCTTTGCTGATATCAACAAGTCCTCCAATCCAGGCCACGATGTAGGTCGCTTATTGCTTCCACGACCCACAGGAGCGTTTTCCGCCTTCATATTTAAACCAGACAAAATATTGGTTGCGTTTCACAAACGTTAATGTTGTGAAACATTCACAGTTTGGTTAGGTTTAGGCACAACAACTACTTGGGTTATGTTTAGGCAACAAAACTACTTAGTTAAGTTTAGAAAAAAGATTGTGGTTTTGGTTAAAGTTTAACGTTACTTGACTTCCAGTTACGCATGTGATGCAAATTGTGAAAAAAAATAAAATAAAAATCGCTGTTTACTTTTATTTTCAAACAGGACATGAACCCCGGTCTCCAGGTTGAAAGTCTTGTGTTTGTTTTGGGAGCGGTGTGGATGGCACGCATGCTCGCCGCAAACCGTCTAGCTTGTGAATACTGAATGTGGTCAGAGTGGCTCCAAGAATGGACTTCTTCTCTTCTGTAGACCATAATTGCAATGCAGTCTGCAGTCCGTGTTGTTACAAATTCTTGGAGGTGCACTTCTTGCCAATCAGACTCTCTGGGAATAGTCGCCCAGGCAGCAGCTGCGGAAAATTGGTATCCACATCACCGGCTGGACCGCACTGACCGCATGAAGCATGAAACACGTTTTATACTTTGTCACCTTACTTTCTGCTTTGTCCCCTTCATAAGTACTATGGCCCCTAGAAGGTGCTGAACGAACGATTTTGGTGTTTTTCGGGGAGAACAGTCTCGCCAGTATGGTGCGTGGTCAGTATTTTGTAATAAAATAACAAAGAATTGCCAACACAGATGTCTTCTTACTTGATGGTTTTATTTTTGCTATTTTATACTGTTGTGTCCTGCCTTGGTTGCACCAGATTGTTGTGGTCTGCAGAGAATGCAATACCTTTTTTTTTTTTCTTTTTTCTTTTTAAAAATGTTCTCTTTTGATCCATTTCATTTTCAAGTTTGCCCTTTAAAACCAAATTATTGCTGGCTTATCTATTTTACTTTTTGAATATTTACATCATCCTCTGTGTGCTAAGGAAACTGTATCACTTTTAAGCTCATGTGGCCTTACACAACCCTTTGTGTAGAATACACTAAGAAGAGTTTTGTTGGACTCATACAGGCAGCAGAAAGCAGTCTCTGCTACCTTGTTTTCTGTATCATCATACACAGCATTTTGTTCTCAGTGGAAGGAGGTTTTTGTCATAGGATTTATCACTGTGGTTGCTATATTGCACTGTGTTATAAACCCATACAAAAACTCCACCCTGCACACTGGCTCTCGTGACTCGTGACAAATGCTGTTACTTTATTGTTTTTCATATTAGTTTAACAAGTAATGTTAAGGTTTGAATAACGTTGAAGGAAACAGCAGTGTGGAAGTTCCCTGATGATGTTCTTTTAAGATTATTTTTTTGGGCTTTTTCCACCTTTAATGGACAGGACAGGTCAGAAAGGGGAGAGAGAGGGGGAAGACATGCAGGAAATCGTCACAGGTCTGAGTCGAACCCTGGACCTCTGCGTCGAGGCATAATCCTCTAAATATATGTGCGCCTGCTCTACCAATTGATCCAACCCGGCCACCTGATGATGTTTTTTTTTTTATTATCTAATTTTCTTTATTTGATCTCGTTGTATACTCCCCTAAAAAGGGCTTCACAATTATAAAATGATAACACAATAAAAAAACACATATATTGTCTTTGCTGATACAACGTGTAAAACTTAAAAACAACATTGAATTCCACCTAAAAGCAATTTAGCCTTGCATTATCCTATTTAATATCACTTTTCTTCAGAGTTTAATGATATTAGGACGTTTTTTTATCTGTTATTTTTCTTGAGGCACAGTGACTTTGTGAGAAAGTTCAGCAGGTTTTTGTATTGCCACATATCACTGTGGCTGCCACTCCATACACAGTGTCACACACTCATACAAAAACCTCTGCCTGATATAGTGCACTAACTATTGGTGCAGTTAGTTTATTTTCTAAGAAAAGTCTATCACTTTTAAGACCTCATGCACAACCGTTTGTGTGAGCTCGCATTATTGACAATCTTTATACATCTTTGCCTTTCAAAAGAAAGTTTTTTTGGACACATATCTCACCTACTTGTTTTCTGTATCAGCGCCACATTTCCTTCTCATTGGAAGGAGGTTTTTGTCACATGACATATCACTGTGGTTGTAATAGTGCACTGTGTTATAACTCCATACAAAAACTCCACCCAATACACTGGCTGTCACAACACACAAATGCTTTGACCTTAAACTAACAGTTTCTCATTTTTAATTTGTTAATGTTAACATTAAAACGTGAAATGAATCAGCAGTGCTGTCCTGATCATTGTTGACGATTTGTTTTTCTTTATTTAGAATAGGTACTTTTGTATATATTCCCAAAAGGACTTCACTATTATAAAAAACAATAAAACAAATACATATACATAGTTATTTGTATACATTATGCAGTAAAACTGTAACAATGGACAAATTACATCCACTCAAAGTGAATGAGAAATGAAAGTACTGTAACACGGAAAATAGCGTCTGACAAGATGAATGAATGAATGAAATCTTTATTTCGACGACAATTAAAAGATATATATATATATATATATATATAAATATATATATATATATATATATATATATATATATATATATATATATATATATATAAAAAATGTAAACAAATAAAACAAATAAAATGTATAAAAAAACAAAAACAAATAACAAAACAAATAAAATGTCAACTCTCACACGAGGATTCATATTTACCAAAGGCTGGAAAGGGACAAATAAAGTAAAGTACTGTATCACTGATATAAAAACACTACCCAGTCAATTATTAAGTCTTTAAAGTACTGCATATGCAGAAAGTTAGTTTACCTGGGCTGACTGTATTTTAATTAAGCCACAAGGATTGTACTGAGTGTGTACATACACCATTTAATTACAGTATATACCAACTTTAGCCTCTGTTGAGAGGTTTTTGTAACTGTGTGAATCACTGTGGCCACCCCCGTAATATGCACAGTGAAATACTTCAATGCAAAAACCTGTGCCACACTGTAGCTGTCTATCCTTCTCTGCAATACACAATAAGACAGCAATTTTTTTTAAATTAATTATTATATATTATAATAACAGAATTCGTGGGATTGTAATAACTATTGTAACTATTTGTTTTCTGTTTTTATGAATTCAGATTGTTTGATGGCAGGACTAATTCATTTTAGGAATAACTCAATAACTTTGTTATCATAGTGAATGTGTGCTTCTCTGCAGTGTCAGCGAAGACATTATTATACTGTATTCATGGTGTGTTGTTATGTGCTTTAGTAAACTATATAGCAGCCAACCTTTTACTGTATATTCATATGTTACCACAGTGTTAAATTGGCAGCGTCACAGGGTTAACAACATCCTATTGCAGGGCAATTCTATTGAATTCAATTACATTTTAAAACTGTTACATTGTACTGTATACGCTGACTCAGTTGGGTCAAGAACAGAATTCTCCGCATATAAACACAGCCAGTGAGTTTACTTACAGCTTATGATTTAGATTTCTCTTCTGAACCTTGTGAACGCAGACAAATCCACCACTAAAACCACTAAAAGGAAGCTTTTTTAAAGATAATCTCCACACTTCATCTTAAAGCATGGTAGAAAAGCATTGTTACACTGACCCCTGTGGGCTCAATGGTTCAAGTCTTTTGCACTTATTATTTTATTTTATTGAGCACATAACAAGTATAGTATACAGCCAAAACTGTATACTATACAAACAGGTAAAGTACACCAGGCGACATACAGTACAAAAAATAAAACAATAATAAAAGGAAGGAAAACAGCTCAATTTACATAAAGCATTTGAAAAGTTCAAATAGTGTGTGTGTTCTAAAACCCTTCTTATTACTGCAACAGGATATAGTAGAAATATAGTGTGTAATGTGAATGGACTGCTCTATAAAGATAGGTGTTTTATTTTGGAATTTGGACTTATGGATGCAAAATTTTGTCAAAATTAAAATCAGGTTGATTAAATAAAATTGAGAGGTGAGATGTGTGTCATAGTTAATGAAAACAAAAATTATATTTTCCCAACACAAGGAGAATTCAGGGTAAATAAGAACAGTTAAGTATCGACAGTTTACTTCAAAGTAATTTAGTATGAGGGCGTAACCAAAATAAATGTGCAAGAGTTTCTCTTTGATTCCCATAGAATGTGCAGTTTACATGTCTTTTTGAGCTTCTGTAAATAGTGGTTGGTTGGGTAAAACCTATGGAGCATTTTAAAAGAAATCTCTTTGACTTTATTAATCAGAAAAAACTTCTGCGGCAGAAGCCAGACCTTGTCCCAACATATATCTCCAAAAAAGCTGGACCAGTGTAAGTCTGTTGCACTTGTGACCACACATAGCTGTGATGAAGCATCGGTGCATGTACGCCTGTAGATGGCAGCAGAGCATTATTTTCAACCTTTAAAAGCACCTTTGCTGCAGAATGCAGCTAGAGGTCAGTCCAGGGCTTTGGTTGCTTGTCATCATCTGCTGCATTAATGTACAGCAGGTGTAATTCAAATACATGTAAAGGCGTTTAATGTAGGCCTGCAAAAACACTGGTAACCCTAACCCTAACCCTCTGAGCCCATTTCAGCAAAACTAAACACTTACAATGCTTGCATATTGTGAATTATATGAGTTTTCTGTATTTTACTATTGTATGAAAGAGGACAATGTTTCTACTGTACATTTCTGAAAATGCTGCTACTCACGGCCACATTTGAATACACTACCACAGTGGCCTTAGGGCCTTGTTGTGAAACATGAACAATCCTACTCTCGGTTTCACTGGATGTCTGAGATACTGTATGGGAGGAGAATTGCACACACAAAAAAGCCCACCCTCTTCAGTACTTGTATTTATGTTTACATAATATAAGCACATTGATACAGCATGTACAAGTGGGTTGTTTTCCCAATGACATAGTTTCCATGTCCTCACAAAGCTAGATGGCAGTGTTCACTCACTTTTCTGCCTTCTATTAACCAGCTGGCATGTGCACCAACGTGTCTTATGGCTGACATTATAAAACATTTAAGTACAAGTGATAGATTGAAATCACTTTTAAGAAATGACTTATTTTTGCTAGTGAGTCTGAAGGACATAAAGTACACAGGTTGAATTATTTTTCCTGAATTAATCAATTGCCGCACCAGAGGTGATTTAAAAAAATAAATAAAAAAGCAAGACAAATAAACAACAAATAACATCCCCTAGTAGTTCAAACTGTGCGAAGATCATTACACACCCTTTTAAAAGTAACCTTGCATATATTATGTTTTTGAATCTTTACAAAAGCACAAATGATAGTATGAACCTTAAAAGTCACTGCGGTTAAAATAGCTGATTTGAGCAGCAAAAAGGTTTAAAATAAATAACAATAGAATAGATGTTAGTGAACAAATAATTCAATTAAAGATGATACAGTAAAATGTACTTAAATGCTTAAATGTTTTTGCAATATGCAGTTCCTCTAAATGTTTCATTATGTTATTACAGCCCTTGAACGCAACAGTTTTTTTTTTTTTTTTTTTTTTTTTTTCATTAGTCTGCTGTATCTTGATTCACTTCGGTAAAGTACAACCACAACTTCAAGTGTTCAATTTTGTCTTTAGTGACCACCTGACATGTGCAACAAATCAGGAACCAGCTAATAACAAAGGGGAAAAAACGATATATTTGGCAGTCATGTACATTAGGAATGAATTGTTGACTGTTGAACTGAATTCTTCTTCTTCTTCTTCATTTTACAACTGTTTGACCTGAGGCTCAGTGCTGTGCGATACCAGTATGGGATTACTGGTATATCTTTCTTTTTTAATTTGTGTCTGTTCTTTTGTAACTGTCCTTTTAAATTGTGTTTTTTTTTTAAAAGGACCATGAGTCTAATAATAAAGGCTGTCTATCTATATCTATATTTTAGAATGAATTAAAATGAATGATGTTCAAACACTAAGAGCAGCACCAACAGATATTCATCATATTTTGGGGTTATCAGTATTAACTGATGTTATGGCACTATATTTCTTGTCCTGTCTATGCACCACCTGTCGATACCTGTCTATACTTTGTATATCACATTGCAATTTTCTGCTCTTTTTGCACTTCTGGTTGGACGCAAACTGCATTTCGTTGTCTTTGTAGGCTACTTGTACTCTGCACAATGACAATAAAGTTGAATCTAATCTAAATATCTAATTCCTCCCTAATCTACTGAGGGTAATATAAATGTCCCTGGTGAGGACGATGAGGAGATTTAGCATCACAAATCATATTTTACTTGCCATCTACAAGTTCCTGGTAGACTCTGCACCTCTTATAATATCCCAGTGAGTCAAGCAGAGGCAATGAGAGATGGTCCTCGGATAATAACTGAAATGAACTAGTAACGAGTCCACACTCGTCACACAAGACACACAAAGGCTTCCAGCTCCTTCTGCTGTGTACTGCCATGTTCTAGTTTTCCACATCAAATTTTCACTTCAGCCTCTTTGACTGTGACATGTTTACCTGACAACAGCCATTTCTTTCTGCAAGCATTTTCCACCAATCAGGACGCTACTACAGCAATGTTTCCATAATCACAGAATTTAACCATCACTCCTCAGTGAACTGCCTCCTAGTCTGAAGTCTTTTTCTAGTTAAAGAGCCAGTTATCATTATGGAGTTTCTATGTTTTTTAGGAGTTTGCTCACACTAATATATATTTTAAAAAAAAGCATTAATTCAGTGATAAAGTGAACTTTCAAACAAGAATAGGCGTTATAGGTATAAATTTATTTTATTTTCTTTATTTGAGCTTCCGGCCCCGAGTGTCTGCTTTAGAAAATTCTGGCCCTTGAAAAAATGTAGTTGATGATCCCTGTTCTAGATCAAGAAGAACACCAATATGAAACTATATGTGAAATAACAACTGTGCCAGGGACGTGCACAGGTACAGGCTATTGTTGCCCAGGCAACGGCCCGTTTGGCCTGATTGGGTAAGCTGCCCCTCTGGAGAAAGAGCCTAAATGCACTTTTCTTTTTCTTTTTTTTTGTCGGTGCTGCATCAATACGATAAGCCCAGCAATATTAACGTTTAATCAAATTAAATCATCATATCATTCAATCTTATGATAATTAATTTTGCTTTCGGCAATGCCCTCTGACCCCAGTCACGTGATATTACCGATTACACACGGAGCACCGCATATGAAAGAGAGAGACAGCCCTACTGCCTTCATGTGAGCTTTGGAAGTTAGGGAGATTATGACAAATGCCCTTGTGAATAGTACAAAAAAAATCCACCTGAGCTTCAAATAATGTGCAGCTTGGTGCAGTTGATAGAAGTCACCTTAGCTTATTTTATTATGAGATAATAAATGAATGTCCCAACTGGTTAATGTGATAAACTTAGCATTTTTTTAAATAAATGTATAGCCAAGTTGTTTTGTATGCTTAAGCATGCCTTCTCAATGAAGATGACTGAGGAAGAGCGAGAAAGAGCTT
Source organism: Perca flavescens (assembly GCF_004354835.1). Lineage (NCBI taxonomy): Eukaryota > Metazoa > Chordata > Actinopteri > Perciformes > Percidae > Perca > Perca flavescens. The sequence continues at coordinate 8,942,510 of NC_041345.1, read as the reverse complement.
AAGGAAGCAGCTAAAAGAACTGCAACTTTGCAGAGCTGGATTAAAACTGTCAGCAGGCCAGCTGCAGGTGAAGCATTTGATAATGTCAAGCAACCATCCTACATTATTTATTTAATGTGAAGTAGGCCTGTTTCATCAAAAGCATTTTCTTTAAGTTGGAGTAGGCTAATAACTCATTAAAAACAAATGTTTCATTCAAGAATAAATCCACGGTATATTGTATATGTGCTGAGCATAGCATTGTGAATTAGTTATTATTTTATGTATGGGGCTAACCCCAATAGCTCCAATTCACAGAGCATTTGAGAAACTGGGGATGAAGCAAAAAAAAGTAATAGCTGTAGTCATGTTTTAATTGTTCTTTATATTGTTCTTTATATATATATATATATATATATATATATATATATATATATATATATATATATAATTTATGGTGCCAAATCATAACAATAGTTATCTCAACCAGAATCATTTGGTGTAGAGTTAACTGGCTGCACTAGTGTTCTGTTGTCTCAGTGTGTTTTTTAGCAGTGAAAAGTAAAGTACTGCAAACTACTTTATTCTGATTCTAATAATTCTATTTCAGATGAGGTCCTACCACAAGGCTCCAGACCAGACAGTGAGGAAGAGCATGCGGAGCTTCACTCAACATATCAGACAGCTACATAATGAGGATGGTGAGTGTTCCTATAAAAGGGCCATGTCAGTAATAAAGTGTGATAAGGAGAAAGATACATGCTGCGGACAATAATATTCATAATTTAAGGTACATAATAGAACTTATTTAAAATGATAACGTTTCTTTTGGAGACAGTTCCATCTTTGAAGTCTTTGCCTTTTTTTCAAATTTAGGGCAATACCCCCTCCAAATGTCTGTGCACGTCCCTGAACTGTGCACCATACAGCTAAACAAAATAGGTACACAAATATATTTGTACTGTATCTGGTATTTCTGTACTCTGCATGTCTTGCATTTGCTGTTATATTGTTTGATGAGCTTATTAGATTTTATAATATTATTAAATGTGTATTTGATATCTCTGCTGTATGCATGTTAGCCGCTTCACGCCTGCACACGTGCTGATATGCAAAGGTTCAAAGAAAGATGGGCCTCTTGTTTCGAGGAACTTTATTTGTAGCTCTGACGGTTTCCACAAGTTTCACTACCACAGGTGTGGTCCCAAACGGGCAGAGAGAGGGGGAAGTGACTCGCCAAAGATTATATGTTTAGAAAGTGAAAAACCTACAGAGCTTAACTGCTAACAGATGTTTCCGTTATGTTGACTTGATGCGTTATTATTTTAGATGTTCATAGATCCCTGTGTTATGACTCTTAATGAAAACAAATTCCTCAAAAGCTTTCCATGTGTATCACAAGCACATCACAATCACTCATATTCATTTTCCCTTTAATTTAATAATGTGGCTGTCCACATTTAATATTATATTTATTGAAAATTAAAGATGAAAGCAAATATGATCAACAACATTACCAAACATAAAAAGTGAAGATTTATAGTCAAACTATGAAATAGCCACATACAGAATGTCTATTTGTTATTTACGTGTCAATGAAAAATCAATGCTATACTTCAATAATACATTTTTAGGGCACTAAAAATGTAAAGTAATCAATAACTTCCTTATCATAATGAAACAACAGTACCCAATGCTGGAACATGTATTCATGCAACACGTTCTAATGAACGGGTTCATAGGATATCGTACAAAAATGAATGCACACCATGACATCCTATGAAATTAGGTGAGACGCCGGCTACAGAGCTCTGTGAGCTGTTGCTTGTACCAGTGGCTGCTGCTAGTTGAGTTTAGCCCATAGACATATATAATAGAGGACGTACCATCTGTGACGTCACCCATTACTTTATGGACTGCCGTTTTGAAGCCTCGAGTGTGGAGACACAAGCTCTTGTGTTTTTTGCTACCGGATGTGGCGATTTTTGACGAGAGGGTAAGCGGGGAAGGATGATGCGGCCAATCCAGTGTTTTTTATTGTTGTAAGGGCGCTAAGCTAAACGCTAAAGAGGGAAAGTTGCTGATTTCCAACCCTTCTGAAACGAGTCATCCAGTGGAGATTTACCAGCAGGTAAACACGGACCTCTGGGTAGGCAACTGCCGCCATCCATCTGCATGTAAGACAGTACAGAAAACTGGCAAACTTTCCCTTAAGTTACTCCCTTAAGTAGATAGAATGCAGGTTTAACACACTTCTGCATTGGCTTCATTTTTTTAGGCCTAGACGGTTTCTCCATTACTATTATATGATCTATGGTTTAGCTGACAAAAGTTTACTGGGAGCCGGCTATAGGGCACACAAGATGATGGTCCTTTAAGGGGCCGTGGCAGTTAAGTTTAGCCAACAACAAGTGAGCTTAATGTGGCATCCACAGTTAAGGCTGGGCACCAAAACCACTTGTTAGGTTTAGGAAAAAGATTGTGGTTTGGATTAAAACACTCCTGAGGAATGAACATGTGTTTCCTGGGTGAAAGTCTTTTGTTTTCCCCTGGAAGTGAACTCCTCTCCCTGACATGAAAGCACTGTGTTTTATGAGCCACCCATCCACCGGTTCCACAGCGCTCTTATACAGCAGCAGTCAATGTGGTGCATACAGCAAAACGTACGTGGAATACATTACACTGCGTTACTTTTCATGGCTGTACAAATGGTTCATGAGCCTGATTCATACACAGTAAATAATTAAGAATTGCAATTTTCTTTTTTCTTTTTACAGGTTACAGAGAAATCCATTTTCAATGATTTAACCATTATATATGATGACCATTTCTATTTGGCAAAAATAGGATAGATTATCGATTATGTACATTTTAATATTAGATAAAAAAGACAAAAAACAAGAAGACCTGTCGTCATCATGCTTTGCATCCATCTCATCCTTTATGTTCTCTTCATCTGAAAAAACAAACACACAAACAATTAAAAAATATGTATTCACTGCTCAAATACAGATAAATAGTGGTAAGGTTTGATTGATCACTTCAATCTGGAGTTTAACCCAGCCTATAATTGACACTCATGATCTCTGTGTTTTCAATACTTCAATAATAATAGATAGTTGGCCAGCAGATTTGGCTACAGTATATAAACTATTGGACTAGATTATTGGTTCTTAATAAAAAAAATTTAACAACTTTAACAGTAGCATAAAAAGGTTTATCCTCATACCAGTACATAACTATGTACTTAAACTTACTTAAAGATGGCATTTCTGTTAAATTTAATAAATCGCTAATATACTAGTATGGTTATTGCAGCATTTAGAAACACAGAAACCAACACATTTTCTGTGTTTGGTGGGGCTCTTCATTCAGCTGATGCTCATTGTGATCAGTCACACCTGAGCTCATTGGCCATGCCTATTCTCTCCAATAAACTCTAAAAGGGATGCAGTTTTTACAGTGTAATTGTGTCCATTAAAATCAACACAATAAACCTTTAATATTACAGGTTTGTTATAGTCAGAGCAATTTACCAGCAAAAAGAATCATTTGGTGTCAATTAACTTTTCAGAAATTGCCTACAATCAATTACATATTTTATTTTTATTTTTTATTCTCATTTCTTATGTCTTATTTTATTTTGCAAAATGGATGCAATCGTTTTTATTACAGGGGAATCCCATATTATACTGATAATATCCGGGCAATTTAGAGTCTTTTCTTCTCTTGCACATTATTGTTTGTGAAGATGGAAATTAGCTACCGCAACCACAGAAAAACTGTTCAAAGATGAGTAGGTTAAAAATATCCTTTCCTTTATGTGCTTGAGTTTTATTTACATGACTGGGCTTTAACTTGTAAAGTACTTGGTCAAACTGTAATGTATAAATCCTGTATTACATTCAGTCTTTAGTACAACTTAGAGGAAGCCTGCATGTTTACCTTGACCATGCTGAATATCATGCTATAGAGAAGAGAGGATATGAAGAGGATTATGAAGGAGAAGGCTGTGGACCAAAGGCTGCTGTACTCTTCCTCCTCAAAGGCATCATCTGTGCAGCTCAGAGCAAAACTCAGATTTGATTCTGGAGTCAAATCTAAGAAGAGGAAGGCATAGGCAGTTAGGTGTGTGTGTGTGTGTGTGTGTGTGTGTGTGTGTGTGTGTGTGTGTGTGTGTGTGTGTGTGTGTGTGAGAGAGAGGTTTTTAATAAGATAGCACATAAGACATTTTTCTCTCTTGAATTGTGCTCAGGAACTGAAATCAAGCATTATTCACTTTGATCACATATAAAGTGTGGATCCTAATCCAGTGGAGCAGTGTAGTATTATACAGTACTACTGTAAGATATCATTGAAAATTACTCATATATAGATTGTTTAAAATATTGAAGTCATTCATAAACGTGTAACAAAAGTGTCTCCATGCAACATTTATTTGAAAGTCAGCACACTTCTCAAGCTGTTAGACAATGTGACGTAGACAGATTGAAACACAGTATGACAAACAATAGTAAATGGACCGTTTTACAATCACAAAGACAGGTTCTCATGACAGAGAGTACACACAGAGACAGAACAACACATTAGCACAAATTGCCACATTTAAAGCTGAATTTACTATTTCTCACATTCAATGGAGTTACTCATGGCCTTAGACACATCTCTGGATATAGTAGACTCTTCGCCACTACCAGGAAATGCGTGGCAGGAGAACATGGTGAAGTTGTTCCACTTTTCTTTGGTGGTGGTGTAAATACTTGCAACTGAGTATCTTTGTTGGGTATTCACTTGGGGGAAGTTAATGCCATCAGTATAGCTGGATTGTTTATTTCCAGTATGTTCTGACCAGGTGATGTAGTAATCCTGCTGCACCGGATTGGAAACCAGACACACCAGAGTGACCTCATCGATGATGTCCTCATCTGGGAGGATGTGGACTGTTACTTTTGGCTTGCTCCCATCTGAAAGAGATACTCGGTTTAACAAGGATGTTCATATTTAGGTTTTTACATTTGCTATACATCGATAATGATGTGTGTGTGTGTGTGTAAGTTTGCGGCCTCCCCAGACTTACAGGTCACTGTTCTACTAATATGTCTCCATCAAAGACACTCAGTAACATACCTCCTTTGCGGAAAGTCAGATCTTGACTAGCTAGTGTCATATCGTCTTTCGTGGCAGAACAGCGCACGTTGTTGTTTCTCATCCACTCAGTGCGGTCAAGAGTCATTGTGCTGACTCCCGACTGTGTTGTTGGGATGTTGTTGGTCACAGGGTTTCCATTGATTTGCCAAGTGATTTTAATTTGATTTACAACATTCTGGTCCTGTCCAGTGATGATACACTTAAACTCTGCCTGGTTGTTGCTAAAGATTTCTTTGACACTTGAGACTTGCTTCAGTTCCACTTTTGGTGGCACTAGGGGCTTTATGGTTGGGGAAGTAGGAGCTGAAGGAGCTGAAATAAACATACCCATTTTAAAGCATTAGTGTGTAATTATTCATTTTAGAATTTTGAATGTAAAATACATGAGAAACCAACCCGGTCTCACTCAAAAGCGTACAAATAACACGGGTTTACAAACGTGCAATGTGTACGCCAAAGTTAAATTCTTCGTGCATTATATACGCGGAGCGCTCCAATTGAAGTAAGGGAGACCGGTGCGTTTTATATGCACGCGGCTCATGTCGCCACGTTCTGTGTTATCGCGGGAACAGTGTCACACAAAAAAAACCAAAATGGTTGGGTTTAGGAAAGGAATGCAGGGAAAGGCTTTAGTAACACAAGAAAGTCACAAAAACACACTAATAAACGGTTGGGTTTAGGGAAGAAACATTGGGGAAGGCTTAACAAAAAAAAACACAAGAAAGTCACAAAAACACAGCACATAACCAAAAAAAATAAACGACTTAACAAAAAGGCTGAAAATCACCACACGCGGGACGCAAACCCCGATCTCCCAAGTGAAAGTCCTGTGTTAAACCCGTGTTATTTGTACGCTTTTGAGTGAGAGTGGGCTGTGAGAAACAGACATTATTATTGAACATTTTCGTAAAAAAACAAGATTAATAAGATGATGCAGGTGGACCCACATAAGAGTCATGATAAGTATAAAAAAAAAATCACATACCTTTTAATAGTTGCACGGTTTTGGGGCCTCCAGGGTGAGTCACAGAACAACTATAAGGACCCCTTGAATCCCATTCAGATTTTGGTATCTTGAGCGAACTGACTCCGGTATATTTGTTGTTTTTCTCAGCTGGAGGATATTGTACATCTGCAGTCAGTGTGGTCCCACTGGCATCGGTCCACAGGAAAGTAAGACTCTTTGGGTAGAAGTCTTGTGCAAGACAGCCAACAGTGACTAGATTTGCAGCCCCAGGATTGCACTGAACCAAAGGGAACAGAGTCGGGGATGTTGTAGCCGTTGTAGTTTCTGTGAAACAGTTGAGTCAAAACATGTAAATACCAATAAAGGTCAATTAAAGAACACAGATGATCAATAGCTTGTCTAACGGTTCATTTTAAATATATTGCACAACATTGCATGATGAAGCTGAGGACAATAACATCTGCCTAAAAAAATTATTTCAATGATTAAATGTTTTAATAAATAATGTCCTAGTGATTTTTTCTTTTTTCTGTTCAGCACACAGACAAACAGGCTGGATCGGAGCTTATACAATGGCACTAATGTTTAATACCGCACTGTTTTGTGAAATGTAATGTATCAATTTAAAGCATTTTTGCCATGGCTGGTATACTCTTTGGGTGGAAGCTGTGTGCAACACAACCAACAGTTGATTGTTTTGCACAGAACCAAAGGGAACCGTTTTAAAATCTTTCAAATAGGAGATTTTTTTATTTTAAAATCCTATGAATACAAATGTGCATACATTAACACAGATAATCAATTGTTAATCTAAAAGCCAATGATTGGTTAAATTGTTAAACCACATAATTGAAATATAGAGACCCAAAGTTAAATCAATAAATATTAAATAAATAATGATACAAATAACTTTAACTGGTGATATAACCATGAAATTGTAAACTAACTCAATACATTTTTAAAAATCAGGTCTAAAATTAAAAAATGCTTTTTGTTATCGTTATAACTACCACCTGCGGCTACAAAATCAGCATTATTGTGAATATTAAAATGCCGCTCATTGTTGGAGAATTTGAGCATTTCCCAAACTGGAACCTAAATTGTTCTTTACCATTGTGTCTGGTTTATCTTAATGTTTATCTTTATATCTTTATATTAAATAGTAACTGATGAAGGAATAAATAATGATTAAATAATAATGTTATCACAATGCACACTACCAACTATGACTGTGTTTGCACAAGAAAGATAAAGACAATTCTATCTTCTTTTTTTCAAAAGCAAAACGATCTGTTATGACAGACGAGCTGAGTGGGTTAATACAACATATAAAATAAAAACCACTAAACGTTTTTGGAATCAAGACTTTTAAATAGTAAAATTATGAACATAAAATATGATTTTTGATGAGCATTATTTGCTCCTTTTGGTTTAACGCTAAATCTGAAAACCTAGAAAAGTTGTCTGGAAGAATTAAAAATCACTCGATGAAAAAGAATTCCTCTAAAACTAAAAGAGATTACTAACATTTGAACCTACAATGCAAATGATGCATACAGTCTTTTAAAAGTCAGTTGTCGCTTTGGTGTTTCAAATGAAACTATAAATAGATACTACATACTATGTAATAGTATGTACTTAAATACATATTTGTTCAGTTGTTTAATTGAAACACATACTGACCCAGTAATTAAATGCACAAATATTTTCGCCTATGTTCAGATTTACGGTGACTCTTTCTATAAGAAATTCAGGTACGGTATGGTGATTAATATCCACGGTATTACAACATGTATTGAATAGTAATGTGAATAAAAAGATGCAAACATTCATCAACACCAATTACAATCCAGCTGAATCAATTACAAGATTAACTCAAACCACCATCTGCATTAAGAGGAAGTTTTTCAAATGCTTTCTAAGAAACAGCTGCGTTAAAAACATCTGTCTGCTCTGTTTTCTAGTGTGTCCAACATCAAAATAAACCTAAACATAGGACTATAAGTAAAACTTCTCTAGCACCAATAATCACATTAAAATGTTAAAAAATAATCTTCTGACTAATAAGATATTGATTAAAATGTGACTTACCTGTTACTGTGACTTCAGTCCCGCTGCCCCAGTAGTCAAAAGCATCACAGTGCTGCATCTCCACTCATTGCTGGATCAAAAACCTGACATACCAAAAATAATGTGTGAAAACCTCATAACGTGACTAAAGAACACATACATTGTGATCAGCATTATCCCCTGATATCATCCTGGGAGCATGTGTTTTGTGCTGATTCTTAATCAGCTCTTAAAGTTAAGATTTACTGCAAGATGACAATTATGTCTGTGCACCAACTCTGACTTTAAACTACTAATTTACTAACTTTTAATCATGAATCTGCTCATTAAAAATGATAAACACAATAGTTACCTCATATTTCAGTAGGAAATATTCAGTCCTCAGCTTTTTTTTTCATTACAAGAATGGGAGAGCGTTAGTTTATTGCTCTTAGGTTTTTGTATGGATCTATATCTCAGTGCCCCAACCACCCCCCACCCATCACTGTGATAAACACTAATACAAAAACCAAACACTGTTTCCTGCTCTGGAGGGAAGGGGGCCTGTATTATCAGCAGTGGGTAAAATATTCTAATCATCATAACTATACTTAAGGTTTTGCATTAAACATATTTTTTTTCAGTTTATCAAAGTTTTAAATTCAATTTTGTTTAGTTTTATTTATCATTGATATACCATGACATGACTTATGTATGTATTTGAATATGAAAAACTGTATTTTTTTAACATAAAAAAAAACATTTAATATATTGATGGAACACCATGCCAATAAAGGTTGGCCAACATCCTTTTATTCAGTCCACAATACAAATTTTTTATCCAAAAACTGTTCATGAAAATGTGTTGAACTGTGGCACTGAATAATCTATAATAGTAAAAAAAACTATATTGGTTACAAATATATAATAATTATTATTATTTATTTTTTTTCAAATATTTATTAAAATGTTTTGTAAGATATTTGAGAAATATGGGGAGAGAACGGTTTTTGCGCACCCCCTAGTTAAACGTTTTTTGAAAGGGGCCCGACGGCAGAAACCTGCCGTGCGTTCTCTCACGCCCCAATGGGATCTGACCCTGGTACTCCGAGCTCTGGGGAAGCCCCCTTTTGAGCCCCTGGCACAAGCCCCTCTAAGGTTGCTGTCTCTAAAAACGGCGCTCCTCCTTGCACTGACATCAGCCAAGCGAGTGAGCGACTTATGTGCGCTGTCAGTCTCGCCGTCCTGTCTCTCAATCAGAGGGGACGGGAGCGCAGCCACCCTACAGCCCAACCCTTCCTTCACACCGAAAAGTTTAACAAATTCCTTTCGGTCGAGAGTTTTTTTTCCTTCCAGGGTTTTTTCCCCCCGCCTCATAACAACGACGCGGAGGAGGCCTCTCACAGATTGTGCCCGGTGCGTGCGTTATCACAGTATGTTTTACGCACGGCGGACATAAGGCGGACACAGCAGCTGTTTGTTAACTACAGGGAACACTCCCAAGGGGCGGCCCTGTCGAAACAACGCCTGTCCCACTGGCTGTGCGAGGCTATCACCCAGGCCTATAACGCATTCGGGCACATTCTACACGGGCTCTGTCTACATCGACAGCCCTGTTCAGAGGCATGTCAGTGGCCGAAATCTGTGCTGCGGCCTCTTGGGCATCTCCATGCCCTTTCATCCGCTTCTATTTGCGGGATGTGTCTGAGCCCTCCCTGACTCACTCGGTCCTCCCTTCTCACAACGACGAATGAGGCCCCGTCGTATACATAATTGTATATATTATATGTTTTTGTCACTATTATACAATCACGACATGTGCCGCTTTATGTTTTCTTCTGCCCCCTCCCCTCCCCCCTACTCTGGGTGTCTGGGAGGAACTTGGGCGCCCCATAATTATCAATCATGTATTTCCCTCATCAATCATGCACGCCTGCATTCTCGGCTTGGGCTTTCAGCCAGCTAACAGGTCGTTGCCATGGCGGCACATAAAGTGACAGTAAGGGAAAACAGTTAAGTCTATGTTCCACTTGTGGGATCTGTCGCAGGTGGCATTGACTACATCAGCTTCGCCCTAACCCATAGCGTGGCTTAGAGGGCGAAGCCTATACGAAATAGAACGATAGTTACGTTATGGTAACTCCAGATTCTATGAGTATAGGCGTAGCCCTCTAAGATTCGGGCCACCTGCTCCTATTGCATTAGCTGAAGAAAAAGCTGATGTTGAGAGCAGAGCAACGGGTCCGCCCTGTTTTTATACAGTAATTGCGGACGTAGCTGAAGCCCGTGCGGCACGCAAGGGCGGGAAAGAAAATCTTCACGACTGCGCATGCGCGTGGCTTAGAGGGCTACGCCTATACTCATAGAATCTGAAGTTACCATAACGTAACTATCGTTATCTGATATTCCTGCATATGTAAAGGTCAGTTTGTGGGATTCTTCAGGGCGCTTTACCACTGGTTCAGACTCAGTCAGAATGCACACCTGCAAACACCTGGAGAGAAAAGCAGTTTGATCAGAACAGAGCCAAACAACATACCAAGATATATATATATTTTTACAACTAAATTAGCGTCAAAAGAAAGGTGGTACAAGTCTTCACCTGCCCAGCAGATAGTTAATAGCAGCAGTCCTGTCCTATAGTCCATCATGTTAAACTGTGTGTCCACTGTTCTCTGTCCTCCTCTCTGCACTCAGATAAGTAGAGGTGGAAGATATCTGAGTTTTGCATCGATTCCTCCTCACAGGGAGGAAACATCTGGACTGGACTTAATCTAACATCTTCTTTGGTGAAACTAGAATGAATGTGTACTGAACAGGAAGTGTCCATATTAGTTTGCACATTTTTAACTGCTGTTTAACAATGAGTAACTTGGGTATCAACATTACCACAACAATAATTTAAGGACAATGTCATCTGATTGATTATATTTAAACGATAAGCTACAATCAGTGGATCAGTGGTGCCCAGCACACCTGGATGTGGCATTGTGATGGTTTACGGTCACTTTGTGGCAGAAAAGTTGGTAACAGATCATCATTAGGAGGAGAACATCAAATATAACATGTATTGCTTTTCTTCCCTGTCTTTGTTCCTGTATATGGACGTCACTGGGATACGTGTTAAAGCCAGTCCTTGTCTGCCCTCTAGAGTTTTAAAACAGGAATGGTAGCTACTTTTAAACATTAGAGAACGATAACTCACTTGTGACACCCAATAAGATTTGTTTGTTATTGAAGCCCTGTGGAAATCAGTTGCCATTTTTTGGTTTCTAATAAACTTTCATGATTCTGCCCCGGTGTTAAATTCTGAAGCATCACAAGGTGTGAACATATACTTTCAACTTGTAAAGGTTAACCGTCAAAGATTAAGAATTTCAGACATTTGTGCTCTATAAGTCCATTAAGTTCTGTAGGATTTTGTATATTCATCTGCAGATATAACTTCTTTCATAATAGGAAGAGTTTTTGCTAAGATCTATGAACAGACAAAAACAATCTTTCAAGTCAGAGTTATTTTAAAACTGAAAGAGACTAAATGGCAACAAGGTTTTGGTTTGTTGATGTTTCCTTTTAATGGCTGTAAAATGTGTGAATTCCAGGATTTGGTGTAAAATTGGTTATGTCATTCTGTCTTTTTCATGAAAAAACTTGTGTACAATCTGAACATCATGTGAAAGTTTTTTATTTTTAAATGCTACCAAAATGGTGATTCTTGCATGATCTTCATGCATGTGTAGCAGGTGCAGATTGATGACAGAAGGATGAATCTGGTTCCACATATTTTAATTTAAAAAAACTAATTTTCTGTAATTAACAGAAGAAAGACTGTAAGTTGCACAGTAGTTTCCACAAACCTAATTTTGCAAAACTAAATACAATAATAAAACCAAAATATCCCTCAGCACATTCTCATTTGAACACAAAATACACTGCATCATTACAGCTGCCCCAGCTACATACTATACAGTGATTCTAAACACATCAATTTAACAGATTATATTCAGATATCCATTTGAAACATCTGGCATTGAATAACAAAAAGGAACCTAATCATAACTGCTCACACACCACGTTAGCCTAATGGCAGTTACATACCAACCAGACGGCCAACCGTCGGCAGAAAACTGATCAGTCTCCCGGAGTTGGTCCAAAAAGTGCCACAGAACACGCCAAAGAGAAGAGACGTAATACGTCTCCATAACAGCAGGCGGCGCTAATCTGTACTGTTGCCCAAAAAAATTAAAACCGGCAGCTGATTGGACGAACGCGTCACATGGGTTTGTTTTCTCCGGAAATTCAAAGCCAGACTGTCATGGCGGCTTGTTCAGAATACGATCTCATATTGTACTAAAATAGTTCACTGAAACATGTTTCTGAAAAGATTTTAAGCGAGAAATAGGCCGTGCAGTTGCTGGATCGGTCTTCATTTCAGATCAACAAAGGTCAGTTTAAAAGATTTTCATCAGATTTTGAGAGACTCTAGTCACCTCATTCTGCTCGCCATTTCCGGGTGAGTCCCGACTGCCCTGCCTCCGACCGAAAATGTCAGGTGGGCCAAAATGAACGCCGACAGCCCCCCAGACTGACGACGGCACGGGACACACCGAACAGACTCGAGTCGCCGACCTCGCCAGACTGTCCGATGGACGATTATCGGTTTAGTGTGTCAGCGCCCTAACAGATATAGACGGACTTAACCAGCTAGCTAACAGTAGTGCTAGCGTGTGTGATGCTAACGTTTTAAACTACTACAACACACGTCAAGAAGGCTATTCGCTGAGTTACTAAAATATTATCATGATTTGATTCATACTGTTATTTACCTGTAGTTAACAGAGGAAAGACAATATAAGTTGCACTGTAGTTTCCACAAGCCTAATGGCTTTAACAGACGCTTTTGCAAAACTAAGTCAAACTCACGTTAGTTCTGCCCCTAGAGTTCACTCTGCCATTTACTGGTCAATGTCGCCGCCTAGTGGCGAGGAGTGCAACACCGCTAGACCGTCTTTCTTGCTGTAACTACATGCCTCTTAAAGTGCCCATATTATGAAAAAAACACTTTTTCTGGGATTTGGGGTGTTCTTTTGTGTCTCTGGTGCTTCCACACACATACAAACTTTGAAAAAAAAATCCATCCATGCTGTTTTGAGTGAGATACGGTTTCTGAATGTGTCCTGCCTTCAGTCTCCTAGTGAGCTGTTCAAAATCGGCTCGGACTGTGACGTCACAGTCCGAAATGAGCTGGCTAACCGCAACCGTTAGCTCGTAGCGTTAGCATGCTAATGCTAACGCTAGCATGCTACGTCATTCTTGATAGCAAAGCACTGCTACAACACACACAAGTTCACCATAATCTACAAAAGAACTACTTACATGTGCGCCCTCATTTAGAAGTCTCCCAGCTAATCCTGCCTTGTAACTGACCAAAGTTGGAGAAACAGGCTTTCTTTTACTGTCTCTAGAGTTAGCTAGCTGACATGTTCTACATCTGAGCTACTGAGCATGTGCGAGTGCAATCAAAGATAGTACAGAAGAAGAAGAAGAAAAGAGGTCTCACTCTGTAGCTAAAACAGAAACCAGGTGAAAAGAGGATCTGCAGCAGTGAGAGAGAGCTGTGCAGTACAACAAAAATATGGTGTTTTTTGAAAATGAAACCATGTAAACCTATTCTGGTACAACCTTAAAATACAGTTATGAACCTGAAAATGAGCATAATATGGGCGCTTTAAAATAACGAAAATAATGAATAGCCGAGAAACTAAACTGTTCTAAATTGTATAGGGGGGAGGGTCCTATGAACAACATATATTCAATATGAACATATTAGCATCAAAACCTGGCGCCACACCTGTACTTGTGGTACTTGTGTACTTAGCACCAGTATGGCACAAAAAAAGTAATACTGAGTCAACTATATGATCCCAGTGGTGATTGTAAATAGAGGAAGTAGTTTTTGTATGACTCTCATATTATCATCTCTCACTGTATCTGTCGGGCACAGTAATACACTGCTGTGTCCTCGGTCTTCAGACTGTTCATCTGCAGATAGAGTTTACTGCTGGAGTCATCTCTGGAGATGGTGAATCTCCCCTGGACTGACTGGGAGTAGTAGATGTTAGTACTGTAGATGCTCGCGATCCACTCCAGTCCTTTTTCAAGGGGCCTGTCTGATCCAGGCCATCCTGTAGCTACTGAATGTGAATCCAGATGTTGTACAGGTCAATCTGTGGGATTCTCCAGGCCTTTTAATCACTGGTTCAGATTCTGTCAGAGTCTGACCATCAACACCTGTCAAGAGGATAAAAAACATCAAGTGAAAAAGATTATGACAACAATAAAAGCTATGTTAAATTAAGATCAATGAAAATCTTCACCTGTCCAGCAGAGAGTTAAAAGCAGCAGTCCTGTCCTATAGTCCATCATGTTAAACTGTGTGTCCACTGTTCTCTGTCCTCCTCTCTGCACTCAGATAAGTAGAGGTGAAGATATCTGAGTTTTGCATCGACTCCTCCTCACAGGGAGGAAACATCTGGACTGGAGATATTTAATGAAACTGAGTCAGAGTCAACCCTCCAAGTCAGCTGTTTTAATGTTTGTCTGACAAGTTTTAATTTGTGTAAAATGTTTCAGTATTAACAACACAACCACATTTAAATGAAGTCTGAAACATTAACATACATACAAGGTTTATTAAAATGTGTTAAATCATAATTTATCTTGTTATCAAGGCTCTGTTTCTCATTAGTCATTTACAGAACAATAGGCAGCACATGGAGTATTTATAATCATATACAATTTCATTCAGATCAACATCTACTATCATTTTTGACAATTATGTTATTGTCATTTTACTCATTTTATTTTATATTACTAACATTATGGTTTATACTTGACTTTGGCAATTTAGTATTACAGTAGATAATGCTTTGACAATTGAAGAAACTCTGTCTAATACTTTAAGTGATGTAACATCATGAAGAGAATAAATATTTTCTCACAAGTACTAGTAAAATATATAGAAATATAATGAAAATATATCAAGTGCTTTGTCATTAAGATCACATTGCTGTTTGTTGTCTGTGGAGGTTTTTGTGCAGCTGCTCCACTGTCTTCAGTCACTGTGTCTTCTCGAGCACAGAAGTAAACAGCAGAATCTGCTGCTGTCAGGCTCTGGACCTCGAGGTACTGAGTGCTGCTGGGAACATCTTCAGTCATGATGAAACGGCTTTGAAAGGAGCTGCCATATCTAGCAGAGTTTGAACCTGTATCCATCCTCCCAATCCACTCCAGAGCTTCTCCTGGTCTCTGTCGTATCCAGTGAAGATAGTTGCTTGTCATGCTATAACCAGATATGATACATGACATCTTCACTGTCTCTCCAGGTCTTTTCAAACTGGTCCAGTTTGATCTCACTCCAAACTCCTGTAAGTAAAGAAATTGTGATAATCATCCAACAAACTTGTAAATCAAAGAAGTAAAGCAGAATTATTTTTTTCTCACCATTAATAGTAACTATAATTAACAAACTCCAGATAATGATATTTTCCATTCTGGGAGAAACAGTCGTAATTCAGTGCTCTGATCTGAGTGTTTCAGAAATATATCAAACTGTCCCAGTTTTCTGGTACAAGTTGCTGATGGTGTGTTTATAAGAGAGGAAGAGTTTGCATAGACCTCCCTCTACAGGTTTAAAATGGGAACATGTCACACAGATACATTTCCATAAGTAGAGTATCTCTACAACAGCAGAGGAAACTGTGAAATATGAAACTGATTTATCGACTTAAAGAAAATAATGGGAAATAAACTACAATGTTCTACGATGATAGTTAACTCACGGTGTAGCAGTTTAGAGCTTTTTTCATCTACAGCAGACGAAATACCAGACGGGAAATTTACATCCTATTCGTGAAGATATATAGCAGCTGTTTAAAATTAATTTTTAGATGTTATTTTCTATCCCATTGCATTGGACAGGAAAAAATAACTCCATAACCATTAATGGTTATTAACGCTGCAAAGAGTGCTGTCTTTATTAATGTTCAGAGTTAGAACATGTGTGTGGTTGAGTCTTGCTGGTTGCTGGGTATTTGTGCAGGTCTGTTGGTGGTTTGTATCACTGTGGGGTAACGTACACAGTAATACACAGCTGTGTCCTCAGGCTGCACATTCTGTCCTTTTAGAGTCACTGTTAGAGCAGAAGTGTCTCTGCTGTAGCTGAACTTGTTCTTCAGAGCATCATTTTGAGGAAGGCTACCTCCACCCCACTGATGGGAAATCCAGTCCATTGGTTTTCCTTCACTCTGTCTGATCCAACCTGTTGCATAGCTGTCATCAGTCAGAGAATAACCAGAGACCTGACAGCTGATGGTCAGAGACTGTCCAGGCTGCACAACCATTGAGTCTGTCTGGATGAGATCAATACTGTTCACACCTGTGGAAACACAAATCAACATTATCTCCATCATTCATCTGACTATTCAGGGTTTCTAATGTGTGTATTAGAGTGAATCCACTGAAAGCTCCTCACAGGATCCAGCAGCCAGCAGCAGTATCAGAGCTACAGAGAACATGTTGATGTTGAAGCTGAACTGATGTCAGCTCTTCTGTCTCTCACTGACACACACACACTTCACTTCTTTATGAGGCTACACACAATGAGGCTGATTTACATACTGATGATAGTAAATCAGGTGACTAAAGTAAATTTGAATAAATCAAAATGAAGATGAAATTTTCAGGTCTTTATCTCTCACAAATAAAAGGTGGAACAAATACATGTTAGTTAATGAAAATACTTTTTTTTGTAGTTTGACTCATTTACATCACAATGATGTTTCCTAAACACTATTATAAAAATAAAAATATAAAAATATATATAAAAATAATATTATGGAAGAGACACTGATTTTTAGGATTCATTTCTACTGTTAGATTACATTCTTTTAAAATGAAGTTGTGAGATGAATTTATTCCATCACTTGAAGATTACACAGGATATACATATTATGATGTATCATTGATTTTAATTTTAAAGTATTTCAATTGATGAAAACTGTGGCTGTTAAATTTAATTAGGATCCTTTTTTGTTGTGTCTGTTTCTCTCTTTACTTTAATCTCTCTTCTCCTTTTTTGGCTTTCTCCTAACTGTATTTTGTGTTTGCACAAATCATCTCACCATATCTCTTACCATTTTGACTTTGTTTCACATTTTTAACCTGATGTTACTAATCCTTTTTTTTTTTTTTTACTGTAAGCCACTTTGTAACATTTGAATATGTTTATTTACTCTCAGGTTTCTCCAATGCAATGTCGGCTTGAGATAGGTAAACAACATCTCATGTCTCCTAAAGTTATTTTTGAGAAAATTGCTTTTTTCATGTGAATAAAGCTCGTGCACACTATTATTAGACCAAATATCGATTTTTAAACTACAAAAATTCAGAACAAAAAATGAAATTCTGAAGAAAATTCACCTGTATTTATTTATAATTACTTAAATAAGGTTAATGTTAAAAACTTTTAAAAAGTGTAATTCAGTCTGTCGTGTGGGAGTACAGACAATGATGTATCAGTGATTGAACTTCCAAGTATTTAAACTAAGGCTGTCAAAATTAACTCCATAATAAAGAGTTAACACAAACGCTTTAACACCACTAGTTGTTTTTGATGTAGGATTAATGCATGCGCGTTTTGTGATTTGGGCCTCGGGACGCTCTTTAGTTTTGGGAAACCAGGAAGTGATGTACAGTAATGTTGTGGGTGGCTAGCAGAAACAACCTTTGATCAGAAATGGATAAAGAAAAGAGTTTTGAATGGCAAGTTCAGTTTCAAAGCCCTTCCAGATGGTTCTCTTGACAAGACTAGGGGTAGTGGTGGAATTGTGGAAATTGGTTCTCTGACAAACACATTTTAGATTGTTAACGAAAAGAAATAACAATGTTATGAATTTATGTATTTGGTGGATGCAACACCACCATGTACAATCACTCCAGTCCTTTCCCTGCATGCTGTCTGATCCAAGCTGTGTAGTAGCTGCTATATGCATTTATTTTTTCATATATTTTCTTACTGACTGTGTTTGGTGCAAACATAAATACATTGACAGCAGCCAGAATCATGTGAATAGTAATATATTTTGCAGCTTTTAATAAAAGATTTTTAATGGTTTCAGTTGTTAAACTTGGAGCCTTTTAGAGGAAAACAGCTGCTCAGGAACTGAAACGTGACAAAATGCAAAAAACTAAATCCTTTAAAAAAGATGAAAACTATTGTAGTTCATCCATTTACAAGTTACTCTTCTGTAATACACAACATATTTTACCTTCATATGTGTGTGGTTATGTCAGAAATAAAATCATATATCAAATATCATGCAGCATGATGTTTACTTGTTTTTATTCAGAATTCGTAAAAGCCAGTCATACAGTGTGCTGGTGTTGAAACCATTAGTGGTCTGAGGGCTCCTCCTCTGGTGGCTTCATGTTACAAGTGTTCAGGCTCTGAGGGGTTTTTGTTCAGGTCTACTGATGGCTGGGGCTCACCTTTGGGGGGGCTCAGCCCCTAATGAAAAGTTGATAGCAGTTAAGCTGGGGGTACTATAAGATGTTTTTTTTTAAGGTGAGACACGGAAGGCAAAAACATCGTTTTTTTTTTCACTGGTCAATTTTGAGATTTTGGGCTATTTGTCTTTATTAACATGTCTTCTTTCAGACTTGTGGTGAAAAAAAGTAAAAAAAATACACATTTAGGTCTTTATTTTACTATACTTTGTCTGTTTGCGTCGGTAGATTTCTCCTAAATTCAACAAAAGTTGACGTTCTAAATCATCCCGCTGCTCCGCGATCGCTGTCTGCACCCTGTCATCACATATACCGTTGGAAAGCTCTCTCTCTCCTATACAATGCTGTTGGATCCAAATATGGTCATTTCCTTTTTATCAGCAACCAATCGTGAAAGTAAAAGGGGGGATTTAACTCTAAATGCGCAATCTCATTGGCTGATGACAATTTCTGACAACGTGATTCGCTTAGAATGGTCACGTGACGCGCTCTGACATTTCCGCGGTAGTTCAGAATGTCAAAAGAAGTGCGTCGAAAATGGTCGAAAATCTCCTCAGAGAAGACGAAAACAATTGTTATTAGCAAGAAGACGGGATTACAAACTAAAACAGCAGATGATGAAATTCCTTCACATAGTACGTTGATGTGTAAACTGTCGTTCAGATAACAGGAGTTTTCAGACAGCGGAGGTAATCAGACTGACTCTCTCTCTCTCTCTCTCTCCAAGCAGTTTACAGATATTCACGGCCTACATGTCATATATTAAAGGGATACTTCACCGATTTAGCATTAAGCTTTGTCTCAGTAGAAACCCGGTAGTATTTTTGAATGACCTTGCTTCCCTCCCTCATGTCCACCTGAGAGGGGAGATCTCTGTATTGTGGGTCTGGAAAAAAGCCTCAGATGACGCAAAATGACGATTTTTGCGTCATATGAGGCTTTTTTGCCCAGAGGCAAAGGACTACAGCCAGTACTAGGAGCTACTTCCGCATAGCCCAAAGGGGGTTGGACTGTCGGCTTTTTACGGAGATTGCCGAGGAAAAAACGAGTGTCAGCCATCTTGAATCCTCGCTTAGCTTCTCAGGAGAAACCGCTAGATTTATTCATCCCGAAGGAAATTTTAGAACAACAATGTTTTATTATGTGCATTCAAACTACCGCACACGTGTACCACCAGGATACATTGGTACAGATTGGAGAATATGAAGGAAACTTTATTACAGACGGAATACTTCGCCTGCTATGGAGACCAGTGGTGTTGCTCGATGCCTCTGGCCGGTAAAGGGACATCATCAGCGGGGAACGATGAACGAGTGTGCCGGTGGAAAGCTAACGCTAGCCGGCCACCTGTTCCACCAATCCTGCTTGCAAGTGTCCGCTCATTGGACAACAAACTGGACTACATCCAACTTCAACGAAACTCCCAACACGAGTTCAGAGACTGTTGTTTTTTGTTGTTGTGGAAATATTGTTGTACCGGACAATCCAGCCTACTGCTCTGTCACCGGGTAAGACTAGCTAGTGGAGGGGGGCTGTGTTAACACGGACTGCCTGTTGCAGAAAGGGGGTGATTTGTATCCAACTAACTGCTAACCGCTGGTGGAGTTTGTGACTGTAAAATGCCGACCATTCTACATCCCACGCAAATTTACGGCTGTGTTTATACTCAATGTTTATACCACCAAGAGCTAATGCTAGTAGCTATGTGTTAGCTGAACTTTTCGGAGCATATAATGTGTGTGCACAAAATGTAGCTAGCCGGTTTCGGATGTCGTTTTTATATAATGTTGTTTTTATATATTTTAAATGTGTAACACCACTTGAGCCCCGGTGAAAAGTTTTTTCGTGTATATGGTTGAAATGACAATAAAACACACTTGTTGAGTTGATCACCTCACTCTGTCTGTCTGTAAAGGGTAGGCGTGGCTTTGGAGTAGACACTAAAGCAGCGAAGCAAGTGCATTCTGGGATTTGGTGTCTTTCATCCACATGAGCCAAAAACACATTTTCTGGCTTTTCTCAGCCTAGAAGCAACCAATTTCTAAAACATTTTCACATTTCTACTACATAATTGACCAAATTTAAAGATATATTCATCTTTCCAATGGTGAAATATCCCTTTAAATATGTAGGTGTCACATATATACTATTCTACTATAATTACTATAAAATACTAAACAAATCTGTAATTTTGGGATGCTAAGTGGTTGTGAGTCCCTCAGGCTGTGGCAGGCAGATACATATTTAGCTGTCAGTGGAGCTGCTGTCCCTTTTCCTAGGAGGACTACCAGCTTCTTTTGTGGTGTTAATTTTTTTGGCTTTTTTTCCAAGGTGTAAATCTCTTAGTGAAGATACTTCTTCCCAGTGCACCTCTGTCTGACCCAGTTGGTCACTGAGCCTGTATTTAGTCAGGATCCGTCTCTTCTTCGTATCTCTGACAGTGTGAAGATACTCTGTCAAATAAAAATTTTGTCTACTTTGATTGCTTTCTCCAATGTTCTAAATATTGGTCTTTTGAATGGTCACCATAAGAAGCTCATCCCTGTGTATCACCGGATGTCCAGTGACAGTGCAGCATGGAGGCACTCAGAATGCCAACGCATGCCTCAACTTGGTCATATGGGTCCAATGTCCAAAAACAGTCTTTGTGGGGAAAAGCAGGGTTGAGGCTGCAGCCAGTATTGCTATTTCTACATTCAATGAGGGTGCCTCTGCCATGCTGGCTGTAATGGAGAAATTGTGGCTTCAGAGCACAGACTGTTAATGCAATGAAGGATGACGACATGGTTAGGATCTCAAAAGCCAATAGTGTCCATTCCACCAGTGCAAAGTGGAGCCTTAAAAGTGTAAACACAGCCAAAAACGTCACCAGCAGGAGATGGAGGAGAGCCCTACATTAAGGTAATGGCATGGATATGTAGACTGTAAACTAACTTGGGGGAACTAGGCTGTGTAATGGTTGTGTTTTGTCAGTTTGAAGTTTGTGATGTAATGGTCTTCAGTTGAAGGCCATGTTGATGTGTTGTTTTGGATGTTATGATCAGTGATGTACGAAGCAATAATGAGTTTTGGACTGTGTGGATTTTACTTGGACCTAAAGTATATTTTGTCTGTAATTCATGGCTTTCAATAGAAATTAGTGGAATTTTGCCATAAAAATCTTTAAAGGCCATTTTCTCAAAATGAGTTTTTTCTCACACTCGGCGTGATGATTTTCCACTTCTGTAGCACCTACAAACACCAAACTTTACAGTCATATTCCTAACTATATTGTGAAGGTTTGTCCAGAGGGATTTGTTGCCTGATTTATGTGACATTTTATGCCTAAAAATAGGACGGAAATCAATTTTTTAAGGGGCTCCCTGCCCACTTTTTCCCCGAAACCAGGTCCACGTTTGGCACAAAACTCTGCTGCTGAATTAACAGTCGACACAGGCATGCGCGTGCCGCTCTCTCGGTCTCACGCTCTACCATGAGCTGTGATGACCGGGCACTCGGTTCTCACAGTGGGAAACGTGTAGCGCTCTCTGTTGCTATGTCAACAAACAACACATGGCTACACGGCTAATTCGCCAGCCTTTCCCCGGCTCTTACCGGCATGGTAAAAGCTATCATGCTATCCCGAGTTCGGATAACAGTTTTGACACCTTGCACACAAGAGGTGCCGTAGGCGGAGCCCAGTCACTCCCGCCCTGTGTAAACAGCGGGGGCGAGCGCACACTCGACGGGAAGCCTCATACATTCCAATGAGAGTACTCAAAAGCGCATAAAGCAAACATGGAGCTCGGATCTTCCGCATTGACTGGCCCATGATGTCACGATGGACATGCGGACTAGCAACAATTTGTTTGTGTTGTTGTAGCAACCGGTAGCAACATGCTCGTTCATGAGCTTTTCTCGTGTCTCTTACAAATGGCGAACTCATGAACTCGCCGTTTTCATTGTTTACAATATTCACTAATCAGTCCCTCCAGAAAAACGTGATTATGCGATTGCATAATTCAATGCATCACCGCATTTTTTCAAATACGCCGCACTTTCGCCGCATAAATTGCCGATTTCCGCACAAAATATGCGGGGCTTGCATGATTTCATCAGTCCATCAGTCCATGTTGTCTGAGAAAAGATAAAACAGCCTAGGACCTCTTAAAACTACCAAGTTTCAAATTTGAGATAAAAGATTAACAGGTCCTTATGTTGGGGGAGAGCAGTTAAAACCAGGTATTTTTTTTGGTTTATGGTTTTGGTTTTGGTTTGGTTGTTTGTTTGGATATTCTAGATGTTTTTAAATGCTATTATGTTTTAAAATTGTTATTATTGAGTGGTGCCGAGAGAGTGCTAAGGCACATTGTATTTCATTGCTGTGGTACTTCATACTAATTTGTATATGACAATAAACTTGAAACTTGAACTTGAACTTTATTTAAAGAAGAATAAAACAACTAAGAGTTCCTCCTTAAAAGAAATTGAAAGCAACAAAGCACAACTAACTAAAATCAAGCTAAAATAATAGGGCTGAACAGGAGTGAGAGGTTAAAATGACAGTCCACAGGTCTCCGCTGGCAACCACCTTCTTCTCGCCTGGCTCCTCTCCTCGGGCAGAGCCTGCAGAGGAGAACTTAGAGCCAGTCAAACGTCTTTTAAACTACCACAGCTTTTTACACTACAACAAACACCGGTCTTAAAAGAGAAGTTTCACCTTCTCCCAACTGCAGCCGCTAGCGGTCGGTGTTTGCGTTTTCCTCTGTGTATTCTCAGTCCTCCTCCAGACCAGGGATGATCCCGTTCTGTCTGTCTCTATGTCTGCTCCGTTCTGTCCGCCCCATTGTGCCGTTGTACTCTCTGTGTCCTCCGCCGTGTGCCTACCTTGTTACCTTTCTGCCCCTTTATCTAAAACAGTCAATCCCCTCTCTGGTCCCCAGGTGCAAGTCCTTAATCATGATTAGGCTACATGTCCGATGGCGGAAGTAAAACCAACGTTTAAAAACACACACACACACACACACACACACACACACACACACACACACACACACACACACACACACACACACACACACACACGACATTTCAAAATAAAAGCATGCAATAACATAAGGTAAAAACACAGCAAATACTAAAAACACAGCAAATCCAAAGTAAAAGCATGCTTAAATAAAATCAACTTCTGCCCTGTGACATATATATTTGTAGAATTTATTATTCTTTTATTCTTAATTATAATTGCTTGTCATGCTAAATACAATATCACATCCAGAGACATGAGCAATGTTTTGTAGTGTTTTATCATATAACCAAAAAAAAATAAGGATCATCTGTAAGGTTTATGTTAAATAAACCCACAAATTAATGATAAAATGTGTGGTTGAGTCACATGGGTCCAGGGTATTTGTGCAGGTCTGTTGGTGGTTTGCATCACTGTAGAGCTATATTTTTAGGAAGAGCTTATATATATTATAATATATTGAATTTATTTTCTAATTTCAATAATCTTTTTACAAATGCAGGCTGTGAGTCATGATAAACTGTCCCAACATGCTGACTGTCAGAAAAGGAGTGTTGTACTCAGAGAGAGAGAGAGAGAGAGAGAGAGAGAGAGAAGTTTTCGAAAAACAGACTGAGATAAAGATGTTGTTCATTGTTTCTCTTGTTTTCAGTGTGTTTGGAAAGTTTTTCAACTGTGTGCATTTCTAAGAGGGTAAGATTGTGTGGTGTGTAGTTCAATGTATACAGTACAAGCTGTAATGTCAGTCTAAGACGTTAATTTAAAAGGTTTTTGTTCACCTAAGTGAGGTGGATTACTGCTAATAGAGAAAACAATGTGACAAATGAATACATAGTTTTTCCTCCAAGAGCCAAGGAAGTAAAAGTTTGCCTTATTGCAGTATTACTACAGTATCCATTCAGCTTCCAACTCAATGGCTTACATACACAAGAATAAACAGCAGCTCCTTCAGTCTTCTAGCTGTTTATATTGAAATTAATTTGAAATGTTGAAATGGAGAACTATACAACTAAATGAATACATGAAGAATCAGTCACTGCTGATCCAGCACCTAAATGTTCTATTTTTGTTGGGATGAAGCAAGCTCTCAAAGGGTCTGAGTATAAAATTGTAGTTTTGAGTGGCAATCAGTCAAAATCAAAGAGATAAGCAGAACTAAGTGTTTCCATATAGAGGACAGAGAAACTTGACACTGAAGCATTCTAGGGTTTTTATGAAAGAAAATGTAACATTATTTGTCACTCCTGCTTTAGATGCCACATGGCTGAAATGTGTATGTAGTATTTATTTTATTCACTAGATTGTTCTGCTGTCTTTGGCTGTTTTGTTAGGAAGTGATAATTGATAGGACCCCCTCTAAAATGATATGCTACATCTCAAGGGGCTATCCTTTAAATAGATTCAATACATTGCAATTAAATTAGATATTTTTGTTGAGGGTTAATGACTGTCTTTTTCAGTGCACATTTTGGTGGTTTTATTAAAAACAACAAAAGTTAAATTAAAAAATTATTTGTATCTAAGAATATATCTATTAGAACGGGATCTGCTGGATTTTGTACAGCTGCTCAACCAACTCCAGTCACTGTGGCTCTCGAGCACAATAATAAACAGCAGAATCTTCAGTCTTCAGACTGTTCATCTGCAGATACAGCTGCTTTCTGTTGTTGTCTCTGGAGACGGTAAACCGGCCCTGAACTGACTGAGAGTAGAAGATTCTGTCACTATCATATTCGATAGTTGCTACCCATTCCAGTCCATTTCCAGGAGCCTGTCTGACCCAGGCCATCCAAGACTTATCAAAGTCAAATCCAGAGGCTGTATAGGTCAATCTGTGAGATTCTCCAGGTCTTTTAACTGCTGGTTCAGATTCTGTCAGAGTCTGACCATCAACACCTGTCAAGGTACAAAAAAACATCACATGAATTTAATTGTTACACAATTCAAAACTATATTTAATCTAGATCAGTGAAAATCTTCACCTGTCCAGCAGATAGTTAACAGCAGCAGTCCTGTCCTATAGTCCATCATGTTAAACTGTGTGTCCACTGTTCTCTGTCCTCCTCTCTGCACTCAGATAAGTAAAGGTGGAAGATATCTGAGTTTTGCATTGACTCCTTTTTTGGCTTTCTCCTAACTGTATTTTGTGATTTCAAAAATCACTTCACTGTATCTCTTACCATTTTGAGTTTTTTTTCACATTTTTAACCTGATGTTACCTAATCCTTTATATTTATTTATTTTTTCTTTGTAACATTTGAATGTATTCATTTACTCTTACTTTTGTCCAATGCAAAGTACAAATAATGGAATATTGTTACTGTTGAATAACAGTTAACATTTAACAGTTAACAGTTATTAATAATATTTTCATTCACAAAATTGCTTTCAGTTCATGTAGTAGGTAAATCCCCTTGTCTGCTTGAGATAGATGAACAACATCTCATGTCTCCTAAAGTTATCTTTGATAAAATTGCTTTTTTTCATGTGAATAAAGATTATGTACAATATTATTAGACCAAACATTGATTTTTAAACTAGTAAAATTCAGAGCACAAAATTCAACTTTTGAAGATAATTCAGCTGCATATCTACATCATCAATTAAATAAGGTAAATTAATGTTAAACAATTTCTAAAAGTCTAATTCAGTCTGTCTTGTGGGAGTACAGACAAGGATATTTCAGTGATTGAAACCTCCAAATATTTAAACTAGGGCTGTCAAAATTAACGCCATAATAAAGAGTTAACGCAAATGCTTTTAACACCATTAGTTGTTTTTGATGTAGGATTAATGCATGCGCGTTTTGTGATTTGGTCCTCGGGACGCTCTTTAGTTTTGGGAAACCAGGAAGTGATGCACAGTAATGTTGTGGGTGGCTAGCAGAAACAAGCCTTGAGCAGAAATAAAGAAAAGAGTTTTAAATGGCAAGTTCAGTTTCAAAGCCCTTCCAGATGGTTCTCTTGACAAGACTAGGGGTAGTGGTGGAATTGTGGAAATTGGTTCTCTGACAAACACATTTTAGATTGTTATTGTAACAGTGAGCTGGTGTTGAAACCATTAGTGGTCTGAGGACTCCTCTGGTGGCTTCATGTTACAAGTGTTCAGGCTCTGAGGGGTTTTTGTTCAGGTCTACTGATGAGTCACTGGGAGAGTCTTAATTCGATACTGAACTTGTTCTTCAGTGAATCTTTGTAGTTTGGTGGATGTAACACCACCATGTACAATCACTCCAGTCCTTTCCCTGCATGCTGTCTGATCCAAGCTGTGTAGTAGCTGCTACCTGAATTTATTTTTTCATATATTTGCTTACTGACTGTATTTGGTGCAAACATAATTACATTGACAGCAGCCAGAATCATGTGAATAGTAATATATTTTGCAGCTTTTAATAAGACTTTTAATGGTTTCAGTGTTTGCAGATGTTTAAAGAAACAGACATACAGAGAAACTTGGAGCCTTTTAGAGGAAAACAGCTGCTCAGGAACTGAAACGTGACAAAATGCAAAAAAACTAAATCCTTTAACAAAGATGAAAACTATTGTAGTTCATCCATTTACAAGTTACTCTTCTGTAATAAAAAACATATTTTGCCTTCATATGTATGTGATTATGTCAGAAATAAAATCAGATATCAAATATGATGATGATTTTTACTTGTTTTTATTCAGAATTCTTAAAAGCTAGTCATACAACAATCATACTCAAATGTCTGTGTTGTCTCATTTTGAATGACTTGACCTGAGGACATCAGTCATGTGAGACAGTGCAGAGTTTATCAGCCCAGGGAGGATGAGGAAAGACAAGAAATGTTTCTTACTGCAGGAGTTGAAGTAGTTTCCTTTAAGCAACCAGATCGTTGTGATCTTTTTGGCACTTTTACCAACAATTGATCTTTATTTTATTGCCGTGCCCTTAACCAATATTTTTAATCTGTGCTTGAACACAAATGACATCCCTCCCATTTGGAAATCAGCCTTTGTGGTTCCCATGCTAAAAGGTGGTGACCCTTCGATCTTAAACAACTACAGACCAATCTCTAAACTGTGTGTCCTGGTCAAGGTCCTAGAATCCCTTGTCAGTGATCAGTTAAAGAATTTTTTCAACAGTCACAATGTTTTATCTGACTTCCAATCTGGTTTTAGAAAAGGGCATAGTACAACATCAGCAGCCCTTAAGGTTTTAAACGATTTTATCGAAGCTACGGACAATAAGCAGCATTGTGCAGCCCTTTTTATTGACCTTTCGAAAGCATTTGATACAGTGGATCACACAGTACTTAAACAGAGACTGTATAGGGCCGGGCTTTGTGAGCAAACTGTTGGCTGGTTTGTTAACTACCTTACAGACAGAACTCAATGTGTGCAGGCGGTGGGTAGCACTTCCCGCTACCTAAAAATAACAAAAGGTGTGCCTCAGGGGTCAGTCCTGGGGCCACTGTTATTCATCATCTACATCAATAATATTGATCATAATGTGTCTAATGTAAAATTTCATTTTTATGCTGATGACACTGTAATGTATTGCTCAGCACCCACCGCAGACCAGGCCCTCACTCACCTACAACTTGCTTTCAACACGCTTCAACATAATCTCCATGATTTAATACTTGTTTTAAATGCAGAAAAAACTAAAGTCATGCTTTTTTCAAATTCAAAATTTAAATCAAATCTGCCTTCAATTCTCACTTCTCATGGTACAAAAATTGGATGTGTATCTAAGTACAGATATCATGGTATTTTAATTGATGACTCTATTTCTTTTACCTTTCATATTGAGCAGCTAGCTAAAAGATTAAAATTCAAACTAGGGTTTTATTTTAGAATTAAATCTTGCCTCTCGTTCGAATCTAGAAAGAGGCTGGTCGCTGCCACTTTTATGTCTGTACTTGACTATGGTGATGTTTTATATATGCATGCTTCGTTTAAAAGTCTACATGCACTAGACACTGTATACCATGGAGCTCTGAGGTTCATCACTGGTATGAAAGCCCTCACTCACCACTGTGAACTATATGAACGTGTTGGATGGCCTCCTTTACCAACACGGAGACTTCAACACTGGCATACTCTCATATACAAAGCTATTTTAGGTTTCCTTCCATCCTACCTTCTGACCTATATCAATGTAAACAGTACCGGGACCTACAATCTTCGTTCCCAGGATCTTTTCATTCTGTCTGTTCCAAAGGTTAGAACTGAGCTGGGGAAAAAGGCCTTTAACTTTGCTGCTCCCTCTACATGGAACAAGTTACAGAAATCCATGAAACTTACTGAACTAGTCTCATTGGTCGTTTTTAAGAGGATGTTGTTTGACTTGGAGGCAGTCACATCTGGCTGTAGATGTTTTACCTGATTTGGTTACGATTGTGGTTGACTTTGAGGGATTTGCTGTTTCAGTTGTTTTGTGTTCTTAGTGTTTTTGTGTATTTTGTATTTGCATGTACTGTATGTGTGGTTGTACTGCTGCCTGCCTTGGCCAGGACACTCTTGAAAAAGAGATTTTTAATCTCAATGAGTTTCTTCCTGGTTAAATAAAGGTTAAATAAAAATAAAAAAAGAAATTGTGTTTTTGTGTGTTTAATGTTAAGTTAAATTATTTCTCAGGAAAATGGGACATTGAAGAGACAAAGGGTAATTTGTTATCTAAAAATGATATTTAATGTAAAATTTAGGGGGAAACAAATTAGTAATTTTAAAAATATAATGTATAAAATATCAAATATAAATATTACATTCATACATCATCTTCATTATTTGGCTTCATCAGCACAGTAAGAATACTGTAGGATTTTGTACAGGTGCTCAACCAACTCCAGTCACTGTGGCTCTCGAGCACAATAATAAACAGCAGAATCTTCAGTCTTCAGACTGTTCATCTGCAGATACAGCTGCTCTCTGTTGTTGTCTCTGGAGACGGTAAACCGGCCTTGAACTGACTGAGAGTAGTAGATGCTAGCACTGTCATATCTTATAATCGCAATCCACTCCAGTCCTTTTCCAGGAGCCTGTCTGATCCAGGCCATCCAGTAGCTACTGAATGACAATCCAGATGTTGTACAGGTCAACCTGTGGGATTCTCCAGGTCTTTTAATCGCTGGTTCAGATTCTGTCAGAGTCTGACCATCAACACCTGTTAAACCAAAAACGATAAGCATGTCATGCATTACCTTGGTACAAAGATCAGAGAAAATCTTCATGTGAAATATGTCAGTAATACAAATGGGAATGTCAAATCAAAATCAGTGAAAATCTTCACCTGCCCAGCAGAGAGTTAAAAGCAGCAGTCCTGTCCTATAGTCCATCATGTTAAACTGTGTGTCCACTGTTCTCTGTCCTCCTCTCTGCACTCAGATAAGTAGAGGTGGAAGATATCTGAGTTTTGCATTAACTCCTCCTTTTGACTGAACAGTGTCCTTTGTTCAATCTCTCCTCAAAACATATTTTCATGTTACGGCTTTCTCCTTAATTGTTATTATTATCAGTAAGAATAATCTTACTATATCTTAGAATTCAGATTCTATTTACATTTTTAACGTAATTATTATCCATGTATTACTGTTATTCACTCTAACATTTTAACACATTTATTTACTTGGCAGATGTTTTTTGTTAAATGCAACTTACTAATAATGTAATAGTTTAACTGTTTATATATAAAAGAAAAGAAAAATAGTTTTTTCTTTTATTAAATCACCTTGTATGCTTGGTTTGAGATCGACAAACATTATCTTATGTCTCCTTTTTTCCTTTCCTGGTAATAAGAACAGAGTTTAATGCATTTGTTCCAGGAAACTCTGACATACAACACGTTTCAGTTGTGTGCATTTAACAATGTAAACATGTAATTCAGTTTTTGTTGTGGAAGAAGAGACAATGATCAGTGATCGAAACCCCAAAGTATTTCAACTCCAACAAGAGTGCAGGCTGTGTGCTGGTGTTGAAACCATTAGTGGTCTGAGGGCTCCTCCTCTGGTGGCTTCATGTTACAAGTGTTCAGGCTCTGAGGGGTTTTTGTTCAGGTCTACTGATGGTTTGTGTTACTGTGGCTCTCTGGCACAGTAATACACAGCAGTGTCTTCAGGCTGCACATTCTGTCCATTTAGAGTCACTGTCTTGCTGGAAGTCTCTAAGTCGATACTGAACTTGTTCTTCAGGGAATCTTTGTAGTATGAAGCTCCAGTATATATCCATCGAATCCACTCCAGTCCTTTCCCTGCAGGCTGTCTGATCCAAGCTGTGTAGTAGCTGCTGAGAGAATAAGAGACCTGACAGGTGATGGTCAGACGTTGACCTGGCTGCACAGTCACAGAGGCTGGCTGGGTCAACTGTTCACACTTCACACCTGTTAAAAAAGAAAATGTTTTGTAACAAATGATCAAGTTATACTGCAAAGGAAGAACTGTTGACTTTAACAAATCCAGAGAGACTCACATCCAGCTGCCAACAGCAGCAGCAGAGCTCCAGAGAACATGGTTTATGTTGAAACTGACGTGCTGTGAACTCCACTGACAGCCTGATGTGATGTTTTTATAGCTGAGAAACAAGGAAGGTCACTGAGTTTGCATAAAATCAAACATATGAAGCATCAATGTTGGTCTAAAAATAAAATTATGCGTGTCATTTTTGATTAATTCATATCTAGGTACAGATAACTTTATTGCATTGAACTGTCAATATTTTTCCACTTATTTTCTAGACTTTCATTTGTGTTAATACACAACAATAATTCCTTAACGATCCTATATTATTATTCTATTGTCAAACATTAATAATCTTTTTTAAAGAAAATAGTTATCTCCATACACGAAACAAGTAAATTCACTCTAAACAATAACATGAAATACTGTCATCACTCATCTCCACTTACAGCTGTTTTCTCTTAGAAATAATTTTAATGAAATTACAGTATGTGATGGAAAGAGTGACATTCTTATTTACCTATTGATTTTATTACAGAGCAATATGAATCATTTCAGAGTTTGAGTATCAGTCAGTTAAAGGAGAACTCCGGGCAAGTTTTACGTTAATCTTGATCGCTATATGTATTTGAGTACTGTTGATAGCAAAAAAAACGCTAGGCTTTAACAGGAAAAAAAAAAAAAACGGAGCTGCTGCAGCTAATGCCGAGAGCTCCCACTCAGCTAAAACGGCAGTTATGGGGGCATAAGATAAAAAGCCTTTGTGCCTCTTAACAGACACAAAATGCAATTAAAATGTCTGTGCAACATGAACAGGGACCTTACATGACAACTAGATGCATTTCGCAACTTAGCCATTGTTTAAATTCACCAGTGGCGATTTCTTTAAGACTGCAAGGGAAGCTCAGCTTTAAATGGTCAAATATGTACTATTGTGTTTACATTTTATTGACTAAAATGCGTTAGAATACATTCATCTCGAAGACGAGTTGGTTCAGAATTGGCTGACTCGATTTCCATCTCTTACATTCCCGTAGCGTCTCAGTGCATTTCCCCGTTGAAGCCTAGCGTCCGTTGACTTCAATGGGGCTGCTCTGAGCAGTTTTTTTCAGTGCTTTGAAACTAGACGGTCATTGGATAAATGCTGCGATTATGTCCCGCCCACGGACGCTCAGCGTCTCTGGGGGTCAATGGAGCAGTGGGCTGGCCTGGACGCTGGGCTTCTGCGTGATGATTGGAGGGTCTGTCGAAGGACTGTTTCTCCTTTTGATTGACAGTGATTTTGTACTATAAAAAGTCGCCGAAGCTGTTCAAGCAGAGCTCAGCTCAGTCCCAACGCGGATTTTACAAGTCTAGTTGAAACACGAACTGCTGCAACCGGTTTCTTGGTATTTGCTTGACGAAATTGCTAGCCAATTTTCATCATACATTTCATACAATTATACACCACATTCCTTGTTTCAGTTTAAACTAATTCCCACATTTCCTCCTTCGAGTTTAATATTGTTTTGTTAGATCGTTTGTTCATTCATACAGTAGGCTAGGCTAGTGTTGTTGGGGTGAACTAGCCAGCTAGCAAACTGCACACGATGGCAATATTAGCAGACAATGCTAATATTGTCGACCTGATTTTGGCGGAGCCATTTGAAAGTCTTCCTTATGAGGAGAAACTTAGAATTAAACAGCAGGGTTAGATCAACACTTAAGATTGATTTAGTGCAAAAGATAGGGCAAAGTAACAGGTCTGTTCAGCTCTCCTGGTATGACAAAGTTAGCTGGCTGTGCTGTGACAAAGAAAATGTACTGCTGGCCATTCCTCTTGATGAAACCTTCCCATGGATATTATAAATTATTATAATAATTATATTATTATTATTTATTATTATTATTATATAAATTATTGCATTACTATTATATATATATATTATAATATTAACATAAATAAATGGACAATTTGTATGATGTAGGCCAAAAATGAGCTTCCCCTCTTTGAATGACCAGCAGCCGCCACTGAAATTCACCTACCCTCTTAGCTGCTAGCTGCCGTCTGGGATGAGTGAGTGTGTTCAGCCAGACTCCGGTAATAATCATCACGCAGCAGTTCCATGTGTATTTGTAGCATATATCCATTTTGTGTGCTGTCGTTGGTGAATATGAGTCTCTGCACTGGCGAATTGGTAGTTTCCTTAGCCAGGCTAGCAGCCCCGACCGGCATCTTTCTACTTCTTCCCCGCCTCCCTCACCTGCCGCGCCCAACAACAATCCACAGGCGCCCGCTGGTCTGGTGGAGGTCCTCCAGAGGACAGTTCAAATTTTGAAGTTTATTCCCCCCTCAAAAATGGGTAATTGAGCACTGTAGTGATCCTATCAGTGACTATGTAACTACATGGAAACGGACCAAATGATGCCTGTTTTTTTGTACAGTGATAACGTTACTGAAGGCTAGCTCTAGCTCCATAGTTACGTTACCCCAAGCTTCTTCCCTTGTGAACACCTCCGTTCTTCACTCTTCACACACTACGCTCCGATCTGCACACTGTTGTTTACCTTTTCCTGCTACAACTGAATTCCCACGGGACTTCAGTTATACTAGTTATTTTACTAGTTATATTAACATTATTGCTAAGAGAAAACAGCTGAAAGTGGAGATGAGTGATGACAGCATTTAACGTTATTGTTTACATATAAAGTGAATTTACTTGTATCATGTATGGAGATAACTATTTTATATTAAACGATTTTTAATGTTTGAAGAAAGTCTGGAAAATATCCGGAAATAATATTGACAGTTTAAAGTTATCTGTATGTGGATATGAAGAAAAAAAAAATGACATGCATATTTTCACTCTGCAGATATAATAACACTGAACAAACTCTTCTATTGACTCCAGTTAGACCAACATTGATGCTTCATATGTTTGATTTTATGCAAACTCAGTGACCTTCCTTGTTTCTCAGCTATAAAGACATCACATCAGGCTGTCAGTGGAGTTCACAGCACGTCAGTTTCAAATTTTTTTTACAAAGACCAACAGGTAGTGATGGTCAAATGAAGCTTTGCGAACCAATGTCTTTACTTTCTGAGCTCAAAAAGGTTATAACAAAAAGGTTAAATGAATGAGTTTCTCCATTTAGTAACAGAGGAGAGAGAAACTAGACACTGACTGTCCTCTAGTGATTTTATAAAAGAAACAGTAACATTATATTTCATTCTCATAGATGCCACATCATTTCATTTACAGAGAGTATTGTGTCTTACTTTGTAGTAATGTAAAGTATTTCTAGAAGTTTAATTTCAGCAACCAGATAGTTGGGCTGTCTTTGGTCCTTGTATCAATGAGTGATCTTTATTGTGTTTTTAATGTGTTATCAAGTGTGTGTATAATGCAGGAAGGATTATTAATTTATAATAAAAACATATATGAAAATAAAATTGCAGAATATAAAATAACAACCTCAAAACAAAAATGTAATATAAAATGTTTAAATATATACATTTTGTATGCCTGAAAGAATGAGTACTGTAGGATTTAGTACAGCTGCTCAACCAATGTTTTTGTTCAGGTCTACTGATGGTTTGTGTTACTGTGTGTATCTGGCACAGTAATACACAGCAGTGTCTTCAGGCTGCACATTCTGTCCATTTAGAGTCACTGTCTTGCTGGAAGTCTCTAAGTCGATACTGAACTTGTTCTTCAGTGAATCTTTGAAGTATGTTGTGGATCCAACTGCTGCCATTCCAATCCACTCCAGTCCTTTCCCTGCAGGCTGTCTGATCCAAGCTGTGTAGTAGCTGCTGAGAGAATAAGAGACCTGACAGGTGATGGTCAGACGTTGACCTGGCTGCACAGTCACAGAGGCTGGCTGGGTCAACTGTTCACACTTCACACCTGTGGAGGAAAACATGTTGAGTATTGAATCAGTGTAATAACAGTGAACAGTGTGCTGTGATCATACTGTCAGTGTCTCTGCCTCAGTGAGACTCACAGGATCCAGCAGCCAGCAGCAGCAGCAGAGCTACAGAGAACATGGTTGCTATTGAAGGTGATCTGATGGGAGCTTCTCTTCTTCTGCTGCAACTGACAGCATGATATCAAGTCTTTATAGCAGACTGTGAGGAAGTTCACTTTGCATAGAGAAGGACACTGACAGGCTATAAAAGAAGGTTGAACTGTCCCATAACCCTTTTTTGGCTTTCTCCTAACTGTATTTTGTGATTTTTCACAAATCACGGTATCTCTTACCATTTTGACTTTTTTTCACATTTTTAACCTGATGTTACCTAATCCTTTATTTTTATTAATTTTTCTTTGTAACATTTGAATGTATTCATTTACTCTGACTTTTGTCCAATGCAAAGTACAAATAAGGGAATAATGTTACTGTTCATTCACAAAATTGCTTTCAGTTCATGTAGTAGGTAAATCACCTTGTCGGTTTGAGATAGGTAAACAACATCTCATGTCTCCTAAAGTTATCTTTGATCAAATTGCTGTTTTTCATGTGAATAAAACGTATGTACAATATTATTAGACCAAACATCGATTTTTAAACTAATAAAATTCAGAGCACAAAATTCTACTTTTGAAGAAAATTCAGCTGCATTTCTACATAATCACTTAAATAAAGTAAATTAATGTTAAACGATTTATAAAAGTCTAGAAATTATGTATCAGTGATTGAAACCTCCAAGTATTTAAACTAGGGCTGTCAAAATTAACACCATAATAAAGAGTTAACGCAAACGCTGTTAACACCACTAGTGTTTTTTTTTTATGTAGGATTAATGCATGCATGTTTTGTGATTTGGTCCTCGGGACGCTCTTTAGTTTTGGGAAACCAGGAAGTGATGTACAGTAATGTTGTGGGTGGCTAGCAGAAACAAGACTTGAGCAGAAATAAAGAAAAGAGTTTTGAATGGCAAGTTCAGTTTCAAAGCCCTTCCAGATGGTTCTCTTGACAAGACTAGGGGTAGTGGTGGAATTGTGGAAATTGGTTCTCTGACAAAAACATTTTAGATTGTTACTGTAACAGTGAGCTGGTGTTGAAACCATTAGTGGTCTGAGGGCTCCTCCTCTGGTGGCTTCATGTTACAAGTGTTCAGGCTCTGAGGGGTTTTTGTTCAGGTCTACTGATGAGTCACTGGGAGAGTCTTAATTCGATCCTGAACTTGTTCTTCAGTGAATCTTTGTAGTTTGGTGGATGCAACACCACCATGTACAATCACTCCAGTCCTTTCCCTGCATGCTGTCTGATCCAAGCTGTGTAGTAGCTGCTACCTGCATTTATTTTTTCATATATTTGCTTACTGACTGTATTTGGTGCAAACATAAATACATTGACAGCAGCCAGAATCATGTGAATAGTAATATATTTTGCAGCTTTTAATAAAAGACTTTTAATGGTTTCAGTGTTTGCAGATGTTTAAAGAAACAGACATACAGAGAAAGTTGGAGCCTTTTAGAGGAAAACAGCTGCTCAGGAACTGAAACGTGACAAAATGAAAAAAACTAAATCCTTTAAAAAGATGAAAACTATTGTAGTTCATCCATTTACAAGTTACTCTTCTGTAATAAACAACATATTTTACCTTCATATGTGTGTGGTTATGTCAGAAATAAAATCATGTATCAAATATGCAGCATGATTTTTACTTGTTTTTATTTAGAATTCTTAAAAGCCAGTCATACAACAATCATACTCAAATGTCTGTGTTGTCTCATTTTGAATGACTTGACCTGAGGACATTAGTCATGTGAGACAGTGCAGAGTTTATCAGCCCAGGGAGGATGAGGAAAGACAAGAAATGTTTCTTACTGCAGGAGTTGAAGTAGTTTAATTTAAGCAACCAGATCGTTGTGATGTTTTTACCAACAAGTGATCCTTATTGTTTTTTTGTGTTTAATGTTGAGTAATAATATTTCTCAGGAAAGCAGGATGTTATATGATGAAGAGACAAAGAGTAATTTATTATCTAAAAATTATATCTAATGTAAAATTTAGGGGAAAAACTTAAAAATATAATGTATAATAATGCTTAATCAGCTCAGTAAGAATACTGTAGGATTTTGTACAGCTGCTCAACCAACTCCAGTCACTGTGGCTCTCGAGCACAATAATAAACAGCAGAATCTTCAGTCTTCAGACTGTTCATCTGCAGATACAGCTGCTCTCTGGAGACGGTAAACCGGCCTTGGACTGACTGAGAGTAGTAGATGCTAGTGGTGTAGATAATTGCAATCCACTCCAGTCCTTTTCCAGGAGCCTGTCTGATCCAGGCCATCCCGTAGCCGCTGATTGTTAATCCAGATGCTGTACAGGTCAATCTGTGAGATTCTCCAGGTCTTTTAATCGCTGGTTCAGATTCTGTCAGAGTCTGACCATCAACACCTGTCAAGATATACAAAAAATGACATGAATTTAGTTGTTACACAATTCAAAACTATGTTTAATCTAGATCAGTGAAAATCTTCACCTGCCCAGCAGAAAGTTAACAGCAGCAGTCCTGTCCTATAGTCCATCATGTTAAACTGTGTGTCCACTGTTCTCTGTCCTCCTCTCTGCACTCAGATAAGTAGAGGTGAAGATATCTGAGTTTTGCATCGACTCCTCCTCACAGGGAGGAAACATCTGGACTGGAGATATTTAATGAAACTGAGTCAGAGTCAACCCTCCAAGTCAGATGTTTTGACCTTTGTCTGACATGTTTTAATTTGTGTAAAATGTTTCAGTATTAACACCACAACCACATGTATTCTAATAATATACAAATGACATCTGACACATTAAGATACAAGGGTTTTTCAAATATATGAATTCATGATTAATCTTGGTATCAAGGCTCTGTTTCTCATTAGTCATTTTGAGAACAATAGGCAGCACATACAATTTCATTCTGATCAACATCTACTATCATTTTTGACAATTCCATTATTGTCATTTCATCATTTTATACTATTATAACATTATGGTTTGTACTTGATTTTGGCAATTTAGTTTTTCAGTAGATAATGCTTTGATAATACTCCAATACTCTAAGTGCTGTAACATCATGAAGAGAATACATATTTTCTCATAAGTATATAGTAAAATATATAGAAATATAGTAGATAGATGGATATATCAAATTGCTTTTTAAGGTGTAGGGGGGGGGGGGGGACTCAGATGTCATTAAGATCACATTGTTTGTTGTCTGTGGAGGTTTTTGTGAAGCTGCTCAACTGTCTTCAGTCACTGTGGGTGTCGAGCACAATAATAAACAGCAGAATCTTCAGTCTTCAGACTGTTCATCTGCAGATACACCTGCTGTCTGCTGTTGTCTCTGGAGATGGTAAACCGGCCTTGAACTGACTGAGAGTAGTAGATGTTGCTGCTAGCACTGCTGATGCGAGCGATCCATTCCAGTCCTTTTCCAGCAGCCTGTCTGATCCAAGCATTAGCATAATCCCCACCAAACCCAGAATATGTACAGGTCAGTCTGTGGGATTCTCCAGGTCTTTTAACCACTGGTTCAGACTCAGTCAGTGTTTGACCCTCAGTACCTACAGACATGTAAACAGCTCATTAGTTTCTGTAATGCAGCCATGTTGTCTTTGTACCAGGAGGTTTGTCAGAAAAAAGATTAGTCTTACCTGCCCAGTTAAATGACAGGATAAGAAAAACAACCAAATAATCAGGTCTGATCATTGTTAAAGCCAGTTGTCTCTGTCCAGTCTACAGTGTGTATGTCAGTGATTTAGTGTCTGTCCTTCACTCTGCAACACATATGTAGAGATGGAAGAGGTCAGAGATTTGCATTGACTCCTCCTCCTCAAACAGAAACTCAACATATCTCTGGAAAAATATGATTTATATCATTCTTTCATTATATGATTATACGTGATTGATTGATATGATTTTCTCAATAATGAAGATACATTTATATATACTCAAATTAAATGTCTTTATATACTTTGCTCAGCAGAATTTGATGGCCATCCATATACTGGATATATCATGCATAAATGTCCAAATATATTCTCAACATCTGCTGTTCAAAATCAAAAAAAGGAACATTATTACCATTTTTTTGTGGAAAAGCAAATTTCAAATGTAAAACTACAAAACAGGAAGTCACAAACCACGACATCAGCTGTTGCTTCCATTGTGGTCATGAATTTGTGTGTGTGTGTGTTTAGAGACACTCGTTTTCTCCTTAGTATCATCTGACGTCTTATCTTCTACTGCCACCTGGAGGTACTGTAGGGAAAAATAATTTGTATAAGGTTTTTGTCAAGCCTCTCTGCTTCCTTTAACCAGTGTTACTCTGGCACAGTAATACACAGCAGAGTCCTCTGGCTTTAAGTTGGACAGTCTCAGATACACCATGCTGTTGCTGTCATCTCTTCTGATTTCTACACGGCCCTGCACACTGCTGGCATAAGTGTTACTGCTTGAAGTAGAGTATCCGCTCCCTATCCATTCCAGTCCTTCTCCTGCAGGTTGTCTGATCCAGCTCATAACACAGCAGCTAAATGTGAAGCCAGATCCCCTGCAGGAGAGACTGAGAGTCTCCCCAGGCTTTTTCACTACTGAACTGGAAGGAATGGACTCCATACTCTGACCTGTATAACCTGATGAAATAAAATGGAGAGAGGAAACACGGAAGAAATTAATCATCTGGGAAGTTTTCTGGTGTCACTGACTGACCATCAGTCCATGTTGTCTGAGAAAAGATAAAACAGCAAGAAGCAGGAGAACTCACAGGGCAGAGAGAGAGCAACCAGCAGAAGAGTGAGTGTGTTCATCATCCTGAGGCTGGAGATGTGACATCTGATGCTCCACACAAA
Source organism: Perca flavescens (assembly GCF_004354835.1). NCBI lineage: Eukaryota > Metazoa > Chordata > Actinopteri > Perciformes > Percidae > Perca > Perca flavescens. The sequence goes on along the minus strand of NC_041345.1, from coordinate 8,902,548 downwards.
GTACAAGAGCAGTCAGCAGGACAGAAGTACACTGCACAGACTCAAGATTTGCATCAGGATACCATGGGGAGGGAGAGGCTCCTTTTTTGTAATGTTTTATCATGTAACCAAAAAAAAATAAAAAACCTATCTGTAAGGTTTATGTTAAATTAACTCACAAATTAATGATGTAATTTAAAATGTATGGTTGAGTCACATGGGTGCTGGATATTTTTTTTATAAATTGTCAATTGTCAATCAGCTGTTATGGGGATTATATATTGTGTTGACAGAATGGGTGGGGATTATGCATCAGTGTGTGAATTTACATTTTAGCAGTAGGAGATAATTTACATTTTAGCAGTGAGAGATACAGTTTTCTGTCAGAAAAGGAGGAGTGCTCGACCCTGAGAGAGAAAAAGATAGAGAAAGATTTTCGAAACTGACTGAGTTCCAACATTAAAGATGTTGTTCATTGTTTCTCTTATTTTCAGTGTGTTTGGACAGTTTTTCAACTGTGTGCATTTCTAAGAGGGTAAGATTTTGTGGTGTGTAGTTCAATGTATACAGTACAAGCTGTAATGTCAGTCTAACACGTTAATTTAAAAGGTTATTGTTCACCTAAGTGAGGTGGATTACTGCTAATAGAGAAAACAATGTGACAAATGAATACATAGTTTATCCTCCAAGAGCCAAGGAAGTAAAATGTTGCCTTATTGCAGTATTACTACAGTATCCATTCAGCTTCCAACCCAATGACTTACATACACAAGAATAAACAGCAGCTCCTTCAGTCTTCTAGCTGTTTTTATTGAAATTGATTTGAAATGATGAAATGGAGAACTACACAACTAAATGAATACATGAAGAATCAGTCACTGCTGATCCAGCACCTAAATGTTGTATTTTTGTTGGGGTGAAGCAAGCTCTCAAAGGGTCTGAGTATAAAATTGTAAGCAGAACTAAGTGTTTCCATATAGAGGACAGAGAAACTTGAGACTGAAGCATTCTGTGTTTTTTATGAAAGAAAATGTAACATTATTTGTCACTCCTGGTTTAGATGCCACATGACTGAAATGTGTATGTAGTATTTATTTTATTCATACCTGAACAAGGATTGTTTTGCTGTCTTTGGCTGTTTTGTAAGGAAGTGATAATTGATAGGACTATACAATACATTAAAAATAAAGTAAGATATTTTTGTTGGTGGTTAACAATGTCTATCTTTTCCAGGGAACATTTTCATGATTTTATTAAAAACAACAAAAGCTAAGACTATATCTATAAGAATGGGATCTGCAGGATTTTGTACAGCTGCTCACCCAACTCCAGTTGACCATCAACACCTGTCATGATGATAAAAAATATCAAGTGAAATAAGCTGATGACACAAATAAAATCTATGTTAAATTAAGATCAGTTAGTTAAAAGCAGCAGTCCTGTCCTATAGTCCATCATGTTAAACTGTGTGTCCACTGTTCTCTGTCCTCCTCTCTGCACTCAGATAAGTAGAGATGAAGATATCTGAGTTTTGCATCGACTCCTCCTCACAGGGAGGAAACATCTGGACTGGAGATATTTAATGAAACTGGGAAATTAATGTGCAAGAGTCTTAATTTGTGTAACATGTTTATCAGTATTAACATTATAGCCACATGTATTCTAATAATACACAAATTACATCTGTTTTTTCAAGGTTAATTCAAATTTGTTAAATTATGTTTAATATCAATGGTATCAAGGCTCTGTTTCTCATTGGTCTCTGTGAGCGTTTCATTCTGATCGTTTCATTTAGTATCATTTATGACAACTGCTTTGTATTGATCTCACTGTGTCATACTATTATACCATTCATGGTTAGTACTTATGAATAAGACTTTGGCAATTTAGATAATGGTTTGACAATTGAAAGAACTATTTCTATTACTGTAGAGGACGTAACATCATTATGAAAATAAATATGTACTTGTGAGTTTAAAATATATAGAAATTGTATGTGGCTATATCAAAGTGCTTTTCAGACAGTGAGAGTTTTCTCACTGTCTGACACATCTCACAGATGTCATTACAATAAGATCAAATTGCTGTTTGTTGTCTGTGGAGGTTTTTGTGCAGCTGTTCCACTGTCTTCAGTCACTGTGGGTCTCGAGCACAGAAGTAAACAGCAGAATCTTCAGTCTTCAGACTGTTCATCTGCAGATACAGCTGTTTTCTGCTGTCGTCTCTGGAGATGGTAAACCGGCCTTGGACTGACTGAGAGTAGTAGATGTTGCCACTGTCATAGCTACTCGCAACCCACTCCAGTCCTTTTCCAGGAGCCTGTCTGATCCAGGCCAACCAGTAGCCATTAATGTCCAACCCAGAGGCTGTACAGGTCAATCTGTGGGATTCTCCAGGTCTTTTAACCGCTGGTTCTGATTCCGTCAGAGTCTGACCATCAACACCTGTCAAATAAAGAAAATAATCAGTTGCTTTTAACTTTGGTAATATTTTATAGACAACTTCAAATTAAGATCAGTGAAAACCTTCACCTGCCCAGCAGAGAGTTAAAAGCAGCAGTCCTGTCCTATAGTCCATCATGTTAAACTGTGTGTTCACTGTTCTCTGTCCTCCTCTCTGCACTCAGATAAGTAGAGGTGAAGATATCTGAGTTTTGCATTGACTCCTCCTCACAGGGAGGAAACATCTGGACTGGAATCTAAAATCTTCTTTGATGAAACTAGAATACATTTTTATTGACTAGGAAGTGTCAATATTAGTTTGTACATTTTAAATTCTATTTTAAATTTAGTAACTAGGTTATCAACTTTACCACAACAACAATTTAAGCATCATTTATGTCATCTGATAGATTGAAGGAGTGGTGCCCAGCACACATGGATGTGGCATTTTGAAGGTTTATAGTCATTTCATGGCAGAAAAGTTGGTAACAGATCATCATTAGGAGGAGAACATCTATATCTGGAGCATTAGGCGCTGAAAACAATTAAACAAAACATTTACTACTTTTCTCCCCTGTCTTTGTTCCTGTATATGGACGTCACTGGGATAAGTGTTAAAGCCAGTCCTTGTCTGCCCTCTAGAGTTGTAAAACAGGAGTGGTAGCTACTTTTAAACAGAAAGATTACTCACTTATGACTCCCAAAAAATGTTTGTTATTGAAGCCCTGTACTTGTTCCCTTGTCACTACCTGATGTGAGTCGAGTGCAGATGTGAGTTGCGCACGCGTCACTTTGCGACAATGACACGGCGACATCTACACGCTTTAAACTTTAAACTTTAAATGAGGTTCAGTATGTTTTCCTGCAGTAAACATGCATAAGGGGTCATGGGAGCGGAGTCCATAAGTGGTTGTTTTCTCTATAAAAATTGTACCTGCTGTCTCCCAATTTGTCTGCTTTATGTAAGTAAGTAAGTAAGTAAGTAAAATGTATTTATAGAGCGCATTTAACAGATACAAATCACAAAGCGCTTTACAAGGTACAAACACATTACCCTGACCATACATATACAAACATACAATGTGACAATGGGGTAGACAGGCCAGGAAGACAGGGTATTATGAAAATACAGCATGACATGAGGATAGGGGAGGAGAAAAAGGCAACTCCCAGACTATGCCCCTGATAGGGGTACAGTGTGGGAACAGGAAAAAAAACCCTCAGCAAATAAGTACATAACCAATACAAGAGCACACAAGACACGCAATGGGGGAGGGGAGTGTTGGGGTGGAGGTAGTCCAGCACAGGCAAGCAGCCATCTGTTCCTGCAGCCGAACAAGGCGCTGGTCACAGACCCGCCCGCCTGACTGGGGGTACAAAGCGGCGAAGGCGAGATACGGGGTGTGGTGGGTGAGTGCACATCTGTATGTAAGGGTTTGTGTGTGTGTAGGCCTGAGTAGTCAAACTACGTCTGGCCCTGTAATCTCGTTGTCTCAGTCCGCACGATTGTCATAGCGATACATAACCGGTTGCCATGGAGTCAACCTTGAACAGGACCCAGTCCGAGTCAACAATCAGCAGGTGTCTGTGGGAATCGGGTTAAGAACGCAAGAGTTTGCCTCGCAGTAGTGCTACCAGGGGGAGTGATTATTCAACACCGGCCTCGGCCAAGGCCAGCGCTGGTTCAGGGAGCCGAAAAGATAGGATTGGAATTTGTTTTGTCTTATGGCGAGGAGCCGCAGTTAGTCACTCACGTCTCCTCCGAAATGTCCCCTCCGGTCTCCGTATTGATCAAATTTCCTTGCCAAAGCCGTGAGTCTCTCCAAGATGGTATCCAATTTGTGGCTTATGGTGTTCATAGTAGCTCCCGTCTTCTTCTTAATTTCTCGATAAACCAGGGTAATGCCCGAGCCAATCAGCAAAAGACCTGTTATCATGGTTCCGAATAGGTAGATATCTTCAATATCCTCCACGGAAAGAACCGCCAGACACACGACCCGCCACCTCTCCCACGCGTCCATCGTGTAGCCAGCTGCAAACGTTCCGGCAGGGCAGTCAGGATCCCCCAAACCCGAGCTTCTCGTCGAGAAGATGGTGTCAATTGCGCCAAGAGACCAGTTCATCAAATCCCCATAATTCTTGGTTTAGGAGCATATATATATATATATATATATATATATTTAAATATAAATATATATTTAATATATAAATATATTATTTTTCTTTACATATATATATATGTACATATATGTAAAGAAAAATAATTCAATATTCTTTTTCTTTTTCTGGGTGAAAAAGAGTACTCCTGTTCCTGAAACTTGCATTTTGAATAGGTGCATGAGGTGGAGTGGAGAGTCAGGAATTTTCCCGGTGTGCCAGTAGTGTTTCGAGGCTGCTCCAACCGCTCCGGCTGCTGCCGCTAACCTGTACGGCGGGTCTCAGCAGCCTCTTATTTCCGAACATTCATCTCTCCCCCGACCCCTGGGGGCCGGTGGTCTATGAAATTTCCTGGTAGATTTTTTTGTCCAACTCCGCCGCAGAATATATTAAGATAACGTGTGGTCCTCCATGTTTCCTTCTTCAAAGTTGCCGGAGCCGGGAAGCTACGATACCTATTAGCAGCATTTGCAGCACCTGTGAGTTTATCAAGTGACAGCGAAATGCGAAAGGTGGAGCAGTATATCCTGTATGTCCCTCCTTGCTAATGTATTTCAAGATGACGCATGATTATGGAGCGTGTACTCCAGTTCATGCGAATGCAAACGTAAAATTTCAAGCCAAAAGGAATACTTGGAATTGATGCTGGTGGTAAATATTCATGACAAAGGACACGTTTGTGAAGGGGTAACACAGATTTTGATAATGAACAACTAAACACGTTACACACTGGATCACATTGCTGTTTGTTTTTCTGTGGAGGTTTTTGTGCAGCTGCTCCACTGTCTTCAGTCACTGTGTCTTCTCGAGCACAGAAGTAAACAGCAGAATCTGCTGCTGTCAGGCTCTGGACCTCGAGGTACTGAGTGCTGCTGGGAACATCTTCAGTCATGATGAAACGGCTTTGAAAGGAGCTGCCATAGCTAGCAGAGTTTGAACCTGTGTTCATCCTCCCAATCCACTCCAGAGCTTCTCCTGGTCTCTGTCGTATCCAGTGAAGATACTTGCTTGTCATGCTATAACCAGATATGATACATGACATCTTCACTGTCTCTCCAGGTCTTTTCACCTCAGAGGGCGACTGGTCCAGTTTGATCTCACTCCAAAGTCATGTAAGGAAAGAAATTGTGATAATCATCCATCACAGAGGTTGAATATGTGTGAACAGCAGAAATTACTCTTACCATGAAAAGTGACTATGAAGAATAAACTCAATGAAATCATATTTTCCATTCTGTAATAAACAGTGTTTAGTGTCCGGTGTTTTCTGATCTGAATATTTCTAAGTTTTCTAAAGTGTCCCAGTTGTTCTGTCATAAATGTTCTAAGAGCTGTTGATGGTGTGATTATAAGGAAGGACGAGTTTGCATGGACCTCCCTCTTCAGGTTTAAAAATGGAACATGGAAAGCAGATGCACTTTATCATCAGTAGTTTTCTATAAGAGCAGGAAACTAAAAAATACCAAATACCTGTCAACTATTTCTGCTATGAAATACTACAGGGACAGACAAGATGTATTTTTCTGAGTATATTGAACTGAGAAATATTTCTTAAATTCAGGTACGGTATGGTGATTAATATCCACGGTAATACAACATGTATTGAATAATAATGTGAATAAAAAGATGCAAACATTCATCAACACCAATTACAATCCAGCTGAATTAATTAAGATTACCTCAAACCACCATCTGCATTAAGAGGAAGTTTTTCAAATGTTTTCTAAGAAACAGCTGAATTATAAACATCTGTCTGATTGGTATACTATATGAACTATAAGTTAAACTTCTCTAGCACCAATAATCACATTCAAAAGTTAAAAAAATTATCTTCTGACTAATAATATATTGTTTAAATGTGACTTACCTGTTACTCTGACTTCAGTCCCGGCCCCAGTGGTCGAAATAGTCGTCGTGCATCTCCACTCATTGCTGGAACAAAAACCTGACATACCAAAAATAATGTGTGAAAACCTCATAACGTGACTAAAGAACACATACATCCTGATCAGCATTATCCCCTGATGTCATCCTGGGAGCATGTGTTTTGTGCTGATTCTTAATCAGCTCTAAAAGTTAAGATTTACTGCAAGATGACAATTACATCTGTGCACCAACTCTGACTTTAAAATACTAATTTGAATATGAATCTGCTCATTAAAAATGATAAACATAGTATTTACCTCATATTTCAGTAGGAAATATAAAGTAACACGAATGGGAGAGCGCTAGATTATTGCTCTTAGGTTTTTGTATTGATCTATATCTCAGTGTGTCCCATCCCATCAACCCTAATAAAAAAAAATAAAAACACTGTTTCCTGCACTGGAGGGAAGGAGGCCTGTATTATCTGCAGTGGTTAAGAATAAAACAAAATATTCTAATCATCATAACTATATTTAAGGTTGTAAGTTGGTTAAATTGCATTTTGCATTAAACATTTTTTCAGTTTATCAAAGTTTTAAATTCAATTTTGTTTTGTTTTATTTATCATTGATATACCATGACATGACTTATGTATGTATTTGAATATGAAGAACAATTTTTTTTAACATTAAAAAAAAGATTTAATATATTGATAGAACACTATGCCAATAAAGGTTGGCCAACATCCTTTTATTCAGACCACAATACACATTTTTTATCCAAAAACTGTTCATGAAAATGTGTTGAACTGTGGCACTGAATAATCTATAATAGTAAAAAAAACAACTATATTTGTTACAAAAATATTTTTTAAATTAAATTTTTTAATTTTTTCAAAATATTTATTAAAATGTTTTGTAAGATATTTGAGAAATACCGGGAGCTTGTAAACATACAGCTTGTTTCGGGACTTGAAAAGCCCAGAACAAAACACAGTTAAATAAAAAAAAAGAGATTATATAATTATTGTCATTTGATGAAATTAAATTAATGCTGTTGTAAAAGTGATGAATAAAAATCTTAACATCAAAGCAATAATGAATTTTTTTATTTTTATTTTATTTGGACCTTTTGGCAAGCCATCAGTAGTGAGGGGTCAGGAAAGACTTAGATCATTTTTTTGTTATTGTTCTTACAGTTCAGCCATATGAGGCTGAACTGGATTATCATCTCTCATATGAGAGATGATAATCCTGATGGTGTGTGAACTCCACTTTTTGTTTCTGTTTAGGGCAAGTTGTGACAACAGCATAGTGTGGGGAAATGCGTCAAAGACTTAGCCTGTAAATCCAGACCCAAATTCAAATTGTGCTGTTGCGAGAACTCTGGATTTCCAGGGAATACTGTCAATTATGGGGTATTTAAACTAGCACTTTCTGTCACAGTGACATCTGCAGTGGTTTGTGTACAGCTCTGTGGCTTCCTGTATCACTGTGGCTTTCGAGCACAATAATAAACAGCAGAGTCTTCAGTCGTCAGGCTGTTCATCTGCAGATACACCTGGTCCACGTTGTTGTCTCTGGATATGGTGAAGCGATTCTGGACTGACATTGAATAAGCTATAATGCTTCCACTTGGAGCAGAAATGTAGGCAACCCACTCCAGTCCTTTTCCTTCAGCTTGTCTGATCCAAGCGATAGAAGCGCTACCATCTGCTATTCCTGCATATGTACAGGTCAGTTTGTGGGATTCTCCAGGGCGCTTTACCACTGGTTCAGACTCAGTCAGAGTCTGACTGCAAACACCTGGAGAGAAAAGCAGTTTGATCAGAACAGAGCCAGACAACATACCAAGATATATACATATTTTTACAACTAAATTAGCCTCAAAAGAAAGGTGGTAAAAGTCTTCACCTGCCCAGCAGATAGTTAACAGCAGCAGTCCTGTCCTATAGTCCATCATGTTAAACTGTGTGTCCACTGTTCTCTGTCCTCCTCTCTGCACTCAGATAAGTAGAGATGGAAGATATCTGAGTTTTGCATCGACTCCTCCTCACAGGGAGGAAACATCTGGACTGGACTTAATCTAACATCTTCTATGAATGTGTACTGAACAGGAAGTGTCCATATTAGTTTGAACATTTTTAAATGCTGTTTAACAATGAGTAACTTGGGTATCAACATTACCACAAAAATAATTTAAGGACAATGTCATCTGATTGATTATATTTAAACAATAAGCTACAACCAGTGGATCAGTGGTGCCAAGCACACCTGGATGTGGCATTGTGATGGTTTATGGTCATTTCATGGCAGAAAAGTTTCTAACAGATTATCATTAGGAGGAGAACATCTATATCTGGAACAATAGGGGCTGAAAACAATTAAATATAACATTTAATGCTTTTCTTCCCTGTCTTTGTTCCTGTATATGGACGTCACTGGGATAAGTGTTAAAGCCAGTCCTTGTCTGCCCTCTAGAGTTTTAAAACAGGAATGGTAGCTACTTTTAAAGATTAGAGAACGATAACTCACTTGTGACACCCAATAATATTGGTTTGTTATTGAAGCCCTGTGCTTTTTCGCGCGTTTCCCTTCCTTCCACCCATTGCATGATGGGATACACTCAAGCACCAACATGACAGTGAATGAAAAGCAGAAGATGCATTGTTGTAACTGATGTTTAGAGGACTAGAATGTATTTAATTTTTCATCATTACAGCTCAGAATGTTTTTTATTAGCTTCAGATTTTTAATTGAAAACAAAACAAATGGCATTTTATCCTTATGTACACTGTAAACCCGAATAAGTAAGCAGTAGTTCAAAAAATTGAGGAAATCAGTTGCCATTTTTTGGTTTCTAACTAATTTTCATGATTCTGCCCCGGTGTTAAATTCTGAAGCATCACAAGGTGTGAAGAACATATACTTTCAACTTGTAAAGGTTAACCTTCAAAGATGGAGAATGTCAGACAGTTGTGCTCTTTAAGTCTATTACGTTCTGTAGGATTTTGTACAGCTGCTCAAACAACTCTGTGGTCATCGGGCACAATAATAAACAGCAACTTCAGTCTTCAGACTGTTCATCTGCAGATACAGCTTCTTTCATAATACGAAGAGTTTTTGCTAAGATCTATGAACAGACAAAAACAATCTATCAAGTCAGAGTTATTTTAAAACTGAAAGAGAAAAAATGGCATCAAGGTTGTGGTTTGTTGATGCTCCTTTTTAATGGCTGTAAAATGTGTGAATTCCAGGATTTGGTGTAAAATTGGTTCTTTAATTTTCATAAAAATGAATCATGAAAATCATGTGGAAGCTTTTTATTTTTAAATGCTACCAAAATGTAAATTTTCTGCATGATCTTCATGCATTTACTTGTGGTACTTGTGTACTTATCAACAGTATGGCACAAAAAAGTTATACTAAGTCAACTATATGATCCCAGTGGTGATATTAAATAGAGGAAGTAGTTTTTGTATGACTCTCCTATTATCATCTCTCACTGTGTCTGTCGGGCACAGTAATACACTGCTGTGTCCTCGGTCTTCAGACTGTTCATCTGCAGATAGAGTTTACTGCTGGAGTCATCTCTGGAGATGGTGAATCTCCCCTGGACTGACTGGGAGTAATAGATAACAGAACTAGATCTGCTTATGAAAGCGATCCACTCTAGTCCTTTTCCAGGAGCCTGTCTGATCCAGCTCATATGGTAGCTGCTGAATGTGAATCCAGATGTTGTACAGGTCAATCTGTGGGATTCTCCAGGTCTTTTAATCGCTGGTTCAGATTCTGTCAGAGTCTGACCATCAACACCTGTCAAACCAAAAACGATAAGCATGTCATGCATTACTTTGGTACAAAGATCGGAGAAAATCTTCATGTGAAATATGTCAGTAATACAAATGGGAATATCAAATCAAGATCAGTGAAAATCTTCACCTGCCCAGCAGAGAGTTAAAAGCAGCAGTCCTGTCCTATAGTCCATCATGTTAAACTGTGTGTCCACTGTTCTCTGTCCTCCTCTCTGCACTCAGATAAGTAGAGGTGAAGATATCTGAGTTTTGCATTGACTCCTCCTTTTTTGGCTTTCTCCTAACTGTATTTTGTGTTTTCACAAATCATCTCACCGTATCTCTTACAATTTTGACTTTGTTTCATTTTTTTAACCTGTTACATAATCATTTATTTTTTTATTTATTTTTACTCTAAGTCACTTTGTAACATTTTAATGTGTTTATTTACTCTCACTTTTGTCCAATGCAAAGTACAAATAATTGAAGAATGTTATTGTTCATGAATAAAAGTTTTTAATAATATTTTCATTCAAGAAATTGCTTTCAGTTTATGTAGTAGGTAAATCACCTTGTCAGCTTGAGATAGGTAAACAACATCTCATGTTTCCTAAAGTTATTTTTGATCAAATTGCTGTTTCATGTGAATAAAGTTTATGTACAGTATTATTAGACCAAACATCATTTTTTAAAGAAAATTCAGCTGCATTTCCACATAATCACTTAAATAAAGTAAATTAATATCAAACGATGTCTAAAAGTCTAATTCAGTCTGTCTTGTGGGAGTACAGACAATGATGTATCAGTGATTGAAACCTCCAAGTATTTCAACTAGGGCTGTAAAAATTAACGCCATAATAAAGAGTTAACGCAAACGCTTTTAACACCACTAGTTGTTTTTGATGTAGGATTAATGCACGCGCGTTTTGTGATTTGATCGGGATGCTCTTTAGTTTTGGGAAAACAGGAAGTGATGTACAGTAATGTTGTGGGTGGCTAACAGAAACAAGCCTTGAGCAGAAATGGATAAAGAAAAGAGTTTTGAATGGCAAGTTCAGTTTCAAAGCCCTTCCAGATGGTTCTCTTGACAAGACTAGGGGTAGTGGTGGAATTGTGGAAATTGGTTCTCTGACAAACACATTTTAGATTGTTACTGTAACAGTGAGCTGGTGTTGAAACCATTAGTGGTCTGAGGGCTCCTCCTCTGGTGGCTTCATGTTACAAGTGTTCAGGCTCTGAGGGGTTTTTGTTCAGGTCTACTGATGAGTCACTGGGAGAGTCTTAATTCGATACTGAACTTGTTCTTCAGTGAATCTTTGTAGTTTGGTGGATGCAACACCACCATGTACAATCACTCCAGTCCTTTCCCTGCATGCTGTCTGATCCAAGCTGTGTAGTAGCTGCTACCTGCATTTATTTTTTTCATATATTTGGTTACTGAATATTTTCTGCAAACATAAATACATTGACAGCAGCCACAATCATGTGAATAGTAATATGTTTTGCAGGTTTCAATAAAAGACTTGTAATGGTTTCAGTGTTTACAGATGTTTAAAGAAACAGACATACTAAAAACTTGGAGCATTTTGGAGGAAAACATAATCCTCATCCAATCCCCATAAATCCTTTAACATAGATAAACACTAGTTCATCCATTTACAAGTTACCTATTCTATGATAAACAACATATTTTAACCTTCATATGTGTGTTGTTACGTCCCGTAGCTAGGGATACCGGGGGCCTGTTTCACAAAACCAAGATAAGGGATTAAGCCGGGATTTCCCAGTTATCCTGTATGAATTAAGCCTTGACTCGGTTTCACGAAAGTGGAGGCACATAAATCACCATGGAGATTTAGTCTGTGCAGCTAGCCTGCTCCTGACCAGGCTAACAGCCAGGATTTATTTAATCCTGGAGCCTTTTCTGATCACCCAGAGGTTTTACCCTGTTCTTATCAGCCTGGATTAAAATACAACAGGTGCATATTGCTGTTCATTTAAGTACTGTTATTATTTGAAGTTGTGACCATTAAACAATTATTCATGTGACAGTCATTGTTACTGTTATATTGCTATATGAAGACTGTTCACATATTGTTGTTAGAAGTTTGATGAATATATTATGGCAGTTGTTGAGATAATTAGAAAAGGCTGATAACATTTCCAATTTGTTTTGAATTATTTTAGTTGATTAATTTTGTTTTAAATTATTTAACAATAAGGATCATGTTTCTTTAGCTCATTCTTAGCACACAATTTGTGTTGTCCAGTAAACTGGGACTATAATTTGGGAGGATTGTACAATTTTAAGAACATATTGTAATTGTACAATCCCCTAAATTGTCTTAGTTCACTGGACCAGTAACTATCTAGTGATGTAGGCTACTGTACATTCAAGTAACAACAGGGAGAGGACACCTCAATGGTTTTTGACCTTATATTTTGCTGGGGGGATATAACTGATGAATATATTCTGTTCCATTCATGTTAACAGTGTGCATGGAATTTATCACTTAATTATCTTTATAGTTTCTAGATTTTAGAGTCCAATTTCTTCAGTGTCTTTATTTTCTATGTCCATACATAAGAGGGAGCAAGGTATATAATATGTAGAGAAGGAAATTCGTCCTCTATAAAAAAATTAAAACAAACGCAAAAAAAAGTGTGGCAGATAATAGCGGACAGACTGAATGATAGTCTAAAAATAAACATTTATGAACTACTGCTCTTAACTGAAACCATTCAATGAGTCACTTGTCATTTGCAAAAACGAACAGTTGTACACTTTGCATTAAAAACGAGCAGTGGAAGTTAATACGACTTAGGAAATTAATATTTTAGCCCGTGAGAAAGAGAGAGAGGAACAGAGTGAAAGAGATATTTACGCATCATATTCTAGCGTTATAGAAAATGGATCTTCATGGTAAATTTCCTGAGTAACATTATCTTCTGCTTACTTTTAAGGCAAAGAGTACAACTGTTAATTTGTGCAAATGATGAGTAGCCTAATCCTTGAATGGAATGATTATGACGGGTTCAATTCAGAGCAGTGGTCAGTTAATGTATATATTTAGGTTATTTACACATTCAGTCGGTTTGTGATCGTCTGCCTCGCTTTCTCTCGCTGTTTTATTACAGCGGCCGTGTTTCTTTTCTTTTTATACAAATAATGTGTTTCACGTCGTCATACTTCCACAAGAAGTTGCTGATCACTCTGTATAAGGTATGAACAATTCGTATTCTCCATTTTGGCATCAGTAAATCTGTGATCGACCTCGCGTTCTTTTGAGGAAAGCCGTGGACGCGCATCTATCTGAATTAGTTCAGCCTGGCTCAACCTAGTCGCTCCTCCTCAGCCTGGCTCGGCCTTCGTGAAACGCACCAAGCCAGGATGCACAGATTAGACTAGGTCAAGCCTCGCTTTATCAGTTATCCTGGATTTATATATTCTGCTTTTGTGAAACAGGCCCCGGATCATTGTGATGTTTTGGGACTTTTACCAACAAGTTCAATTCAATTCAATTCAATTTTATTTATAGTTATCTCGAGACACTTTACAGATAGAGTAAGTCTAGACCACACTCTATAATTTACAAAGCCTCAACAATTCTAATAATTCCTGACAGTGGCGAGGAAAAACTCCCTATTAGGAAGAAACCTCGGATAGACCCAGTCTCTTGGGAGGCGGTGTCTGATGGTGCCGGTTGGGGATGTGATGAACAGTGGCAATAATAGTCACTTTAAAGATAAGGAATTGTGACTTCAAATGATAGTTGTAGTAGTTCATGTCATATCAGGGTGCTGCAGGGCGTTACAGGATGTAGCGCGGCACAGCAGAGCATGGATGGACGTAGCAGGAAGCTGCAGGGTTCAGCAGGACGCAGCATGACACTGCAGGGCACCGCAGAGCTTGGTAGGGAGTGCAGCAGGACCACGGTGACAGCTGCAACCAAGATCTTGGTGCCAATGTACTCCAAGGTAATATGCTGGGTGAGAAAAAATCAAAGCACAAGGACTCCGGGGAGTAAACTCCTCGGAGCCAGGTTAGTAACAAGCACACAAATTGAAAAGTGAGAGCAGTCAAAGGATAGAGAGGAGAGGAGAGAGCAGTCAAAGGAAGGAAGGAAGGACGGAAGTCCCCCTTTTCAGTCTAAAACTATAACAGCATAACTAAGAGCATAACTAAGAGAGACAGGTAGTTTAAAGAAAGGAGCCTGTTCGGGCTTGGAACTCTCCCCTGCCGGATCGGGCTGTACGGATCGGGTTGTAAGTGATCTTTATTGTGTTTTTGTATGTTTAATGTTCAGAAATAAAAAAAAGCTGCTGTCTGCTGTTGTCTCTGGAGATGGTAAGTATTAGATGCTAGTACTGTAGATACTCGCAATCCACGCCAGTCCTCTTCCAGGAGCCTGACTGACGCAGGCCATCCAGTAGCTACTAAATGACAATCCAGATGTTGTACAGGTCAATCTGTGGGATTCTCCAGGTCTTTTAACCGCTGGTTCAGATTCTGTAGGATTTTGTACAGCTGCTCAAACAACTCTGTGGCCAACGGGCACAATAATAAACAGCAACTTCAGTCTTCAGACTATTCATCTGCAGATACAGCTTCTTTCATAATAGGAAGAGATTTTGCTAAGATCTACGAACAGACAAAAACAATCTATCAAGTCAGAGTTATTTTAAAACTGAAACGGACTAAATGGCAACAAGGTTTTGGTTTGTTGATGCTTCCTTTTAATGGCTGTAAAATGTGTGAATTCCAGGATTTGGTGTAAAATTGGTTCTGTCATTCTGTCATTTCCATAAAAACAACTTCATCATGTGGAAGCTTTTTATTTTTAAATGCCACCAAAATGTTGATTTGTGCATGATCTTCATGCATTTACTTGTGGTACTTCTGTACGTATCAGCAGTATGGCACAAAAAAAGTAATACTGAGTCAACTATATGATCCCAGTGGTGATTGTAAATAGAGGAAGTAGTTTTTGTATGACTCTCCTATTATCATCTCTCACTGTGTCTCTCTGGCACAGTAATACACTGCTGTGTCCTCGGTCTTCAGACTGTTCATCTGCAGATAGAGTTTACTGCTGGAGTCATCTCTGGAGATGGTGAATCTCCCCTGGACTGACTGGGAGTAATAGAGATGAGAACTGCCTGTGTGTACAAAAGCGATCCACTCCAGTCCTTTTCCAGGAGCCTGTCTGACCCAGCTCATAGCGTAGCTGCTGAATGTGAATCCAGATGTTGTACAGGTCAATCTGTGGGATTCTCCAGGTCTTTTAATCGCTGGTTCAGATTCTGTCAGAGTCTGACCATCAACACCTGTCAAGAGGATAAAAAACATTAAGTGAAATAAGCTGATGACACCAAATAAAAGCTATGTTAAATTAAGATCAGTGAAAATCTTCACCTGCCCAGCAGAGAGTTAAAAGCAGCAGTCCTGTCCTATAGTCCATCATGTTAAACTGTGTGTTCACTGTTCTCTGTCCTCCTCTCTGCACTCAGATAAGTAGAGGTGAAGATATCTGAGTTTTGCATCGACTCCTCCCCACAGGGAGGAAACATCTGGACTGGAGATATTTAATGAAACTGAATCAGAGTCAAACCTCCACGTGTAAAATGTTTCAGTATTGACACCACAACCACATTTATTTGAATAATATACAAATGACATCTGACACATTAAGGTATATACAATGTTTATTGAAATGTGTTAAATCATAATTAATCTTGTTATCAAGATTATCTGTTTCTCATTAGTCATTTAGAGAACAATAGTTGGAATGCTGTTGAACAGCATTCCCACTAATTAAGATCACATTGCTGTTTGTTGTCTGTGGAGGTTTTTGTGCAGCTGCTCCACTGTCTTCAGTCACTGTGTCTTCTCGAGCACAGAAGTAAACAGCAGAATCTGCTGCTGTCAGGCTCTGGACCTCGAGGTACTGAGTGCTGCTGGGAACATCTTCAGTCATGATGAAACGGCTTTGAAAGGAGCTGCCATAGCTAGCAGAGTTTGAACCTGCATCCATCCTCCCAATCCACTCCAGAGCTTCTCCTGGTCTCTGTCGTATCCAGTGAATATAATAGTCTGTCATGTCAAAACCAGATACGATACATGACATCTTCACTGTCTCTCCAGGTCTTTTCACCTCAGAGAGAGACTGGTCCATTTTGATCTCACTCCAAACTCCTGGAAGGAAAGAAATTGTGATAATCATCCATCACAGTGTTATGGCTGTGGCTAAGACCCAGAACACGGAGTACCACACACAGACACGGAGGAAAACGTTTAGAATGTCTTTAATGAATGTCATAAACAAAAACTCAGCAGCCTGAGACAGCCAGCTGCGCTGGTGGAGGAGACAGGACTGGAGCGGCGTGGGCAGAGCGTGGCGTGTCCAAAAACAACCCTCACCGGGATCCAAACGAGGAGATGAAATGTTTGAGGAGCGAAAGGCTGGCGGCACAGCAGTCATAGGCACAGGTGTGAGTGGTGTAGGTCTGGATGAGAGTACAAAAACAAACATAGGTAAGCGGAGCACGAGGGACAAAGCACAAGGGACAAAACATGAGGCAGAAACTTGAGAGCACGATTCACTAGGAGCCAAGTTATCACTTTGGTAGCTGTAACAATCTGGCGCCGAAGACAGGTTCCAACCAGGTCTAAATACTGCAGCCGTGATGAGATAATCAGCAACAGCTGAGCAGAAAGAGATTGCAGGATAGCCAGCAGCCGTGCAGGTAGGTGGATCGCCTGGCCACGCCCCTTGAACTACTTTCAGCAACATGGACAGACACACAGGACAAGGAAAACAAACAAAC
Source organism: Perca flavescens (assembly GCF_004354835.1). Taxonomy (NCBI): domain Eukaryota; kingdom Metazoa; phylum Chordata; class Actinopteri; order Perciformes; family Percidae; genus Perca; species Perca flavescens. The sequence goes on along the minus strand of NC_041345.1, from coordinate 8,885,484 downwards.
CCAACCGCTCCCATAACACACAGAGGTTAAATGAAATTACTCTTACCATGAAAAGTTAACTATAAAGAGGAAACTCCATGAAATAATATTTTCTATTCTGTAATAAACACTGTAATCCAGTGTTTTCTGATCTGATTATTTCTAGGTTTTCTAAAATGTCCCAGTCATAAATGTTCTAAGAGCTGTTGATGGTGTGATTATAAGGAAGGAAGAGTTTGCATGGACCTCCCTCTTCAGGTTTAAAAAGGGAACATGGAAAGCAGATGCACTTTATCATCAGTAGTTTTCTACAAGAGTAGGAAACTAAAAAATACCAAATACCTGTCAAGTATTTCTGCTATGAAATACTACAGGGACATACAAGATGTATGTTTCTGACAGTATATTGAAATGAAAAATATTCCTAATATGTTTTACTGTTTGTGATATCAAAGTTTTTATTTTTTTGGATTCTATTCTTTAGATTTAAAAAAAGCAGATGACATGATATCTTTCATGGCCAAATTACAAAAATGTTATTTGGATACTTAAACTGCGTATTTGAATGGGTATGTATATCTTGCTTTTTTTAAATGTTATTGTCTGATCCAGCTCTTTGTATGTAACAGGAAATATTTTTTTCTTGTCATCTCAAAGAATCTCAATACAATTACAGAGATACAAAGCCTCATATCTTTGTAGTGACACATTTCTCAAATACATTTAATCATAGACAATATCTCTGTCAGGGAGTAACTGACCACATATAGAGTGTGGTCTAGACCTACTCTATCTGTAAAGTGTCTCGAGATAACTTTTGTTATGATTTGATACTATAAATAAAATTGAATTGAATTGAATTGAATATACTCTGTAATGAATACATTTTATTTTACCAGTCTTGCTGTTTGCTGGGTATTTGTGCAGGTCTGTTGGTGGTTTGTATCACTGTGGGGTAACGTACACAGTAATACACAGCTGTGTCCTCAGGCTGCACATTCTGTCCTTTTAGAGACACTGTTAGAGCAGAAGTGTCTCTGCTGTAGCTGAACTTGTTCTTCAGAGCATTATTTTGAGTAAGGCTACGTCCACCCCACTGATGGGAAATCCAGTCCATTGGTTTTCCTTCACTCTGTCTGATCCAACCTGTTGCATAGCTGTTATCAGTCAGAGAATAACCAGAGACCTGACAGCTGATGGTCAGAGACTGTCCAGGCTGCACAACCATTGAGTCTGTCTGGATGAGATCAATACTGTTCACACCTGTGGAAACACAAATCAACATTATCTCCATCATTCATCTGACTATTCAGGGTTTCTAATGTGTGTATTAGAGTGAATCCACTGAAAGCTCCTCACAGGATCCAGCAGCCAGCAGCAGTATCAGAGCTACAGAGAACATGTTGATGTTGAAGCTGAACTGATGTCAGCTCTTCTGTCTCTCACTCAGGGTGCTGTGCTTTAATTAACTTCTCCTAAAGACCTTAACCATGAAAGTAATTCAAAGTCATTTTTCGTCAAACGAAATGGCTGTAGCATGGCGGCAGTTTTGTGCATTTTACCATGAGAAAGGAAGTTGTTGTATCTGGAATATACATTGTCCAATCTGCCCAGAATTTACGATGCTTGATAAGAGTCAGGCCTGAGGACATCTACATGCCATTATAGATATAGTCATAGCGCCAACCGCTGGCAACAGGAAGTCAGCCTACTTTACAATGTGTGTTCTACTCTTCATTTAGAAAATGTTATTCTTTTTCATCAACAGATTCAGCAGTTTTCTTCTTTTTTTATCTGACTGACTCAGTTACATTATGGCTTCACTTCTGTTTAAACACTGGTTTGATTTATTTTTTGAAGTGAAAGCAAGATAAACTAAATGAACACTTTAGTTTGCTGCAGACCTGGATTAGTTTTTCTTTTAAAGGTGTCAGTATTCAAATCGTGGCAGTTTCACAGACATGGAGAGAAAGTTTGAGCCTTGAGAGGAAATGAACTATTGTGTGACGATATTCAAAAAACAAATTGCTGTGCACAGAAAAATGTCTGCTGGCGTACCTGTTCAATTATGTGTATGAAAGTTTTATATAACAATAAAGATAAATAAACAAAACAGTAGACAACGTGACCGCTAAGTGAATGTACAGCTGAAAAACAGTGTGGATATTTATTCTATCAATCCACAGACTTTGCAGTACTGTGCATATTGTAATTTTAACCCAAATCAAAACTCCTGCTAAAAGAAGTAAAAGACTTGTAAATCTCAGGTTAGACAATTACCAAAACTATTTACCTAAACAAATGCTGTTTATTGTTCAGCTGCTTTCTTCTCTGAGGAGTTGTTTTAATGATGCTCTGTTATGGAATAAGCAAGATATGCTTATATAGTAATATTATTTGTATATATAATAAATATTATAATTTTGAATGTAAAATACCAGACACATGAGAAACATTATTATTGAAGATTTTCATAAAAAAACAAGATTAATAAGATGATGCAGGAGGACCTATAGACATAGAAGAGTCATAATGATAAGTATAAAAAAAAATCACATACTTCATCAAAGTTTTAAATTCAATTTTGTTTTGTTTTATTTGTCATTGATATACCATGACATGACTAATGTATGTATTTGAATATGAAAACCTTTTTTTTTTAACATTTAAAAAACACATTTAATATATTGTTAGAACACCATGCCAGTAAAGGTTGGCCAATATCCTTTTATACAGACCATAATCTTGGATAAAACTGTTCATGAAAATGTATTGAACTGTGGCACTGAATAATCTATAACAGTAAAAACAAACAAACAAAAAAAAACTATATATCTTTTTTTAATTTTAATTTTAACTTTTTTCAAAATATTTATTAAAATGTTTTGTAAGATATTTGAGAAATACCGGGAGCTTGTAAACGTACAGCTTGTTACGGAATTAGAAAAGCCCAGAACAAAACACAGGTAAATGAAAATAAAAAATAGATTATATAATTATTGTCATTTGGTGAAATGAAATTAACCCTGTTGTAAAATTGATGAATAAAAATCTTAACATCAAACAATTATAAATGTTTTTTTTTCATTTGGACCTTTTGGCAAGCAATCAGTAGTGAGAGGTCAGGAAAGACTTAGATATTTTTTTGTTATTGTTCTTACAGCTCAGCCTCATATAAGAGATGATAATCCTGAAGGTGTGTGAACTCCACTTTTTGTTTCTATTTAGGGCAAGTTGTGATAAAAGCATAGTGTGGGGAAATGCATCAAATACTGTCAATTATGGGGTATTTCAACTAGTACTTTCTATCAGTGACTGTCACAGTGACATCTGCAGTGGTTTGTGTACAGCTCTGTGGCTTCCTGTATCACTGTGACTTTCGAGAACAATAATAAACAGCAGAGTCTTCAGTCGTCAGGCTGTTCATCTGCAGATACACCTGGTCCACGTTGTTGTCTCTGGATATGGTGAAGCGATTCTGGACTGACGTTGAATAAGCTTTAGTGTCTCCACTTGGAGCAGAAATGTAGGCAACCCACTCCAGTCCTTTTCCTTCAGCTTGTCTGATCCAAGCGATATGAGCGCTATCATCTGATATTCCTGCATATGTACAGGTCAGTTTGTGGGATTCTCCAGGGCGCTTTACCACTGGTTCAGACTCAGTCAGAGTCTGACTGCAAACACCTGGAGAGAAAAGCAGTTTGATCAGAACAGAGCCAAACAACATACCAAGATATATACATATTTTTACAACTAAATTAGCCTCAAAAGAAAGGTGGTAAAAATCTTCACCTGCCCAGCAGATAGTTAACAGCAGCAGTCCTGTCCTATAGTCCATCATGTTAAACTGTGTGTCCACTGTTCTCTGTCCTCCTCTCTGCACTCAGATAAGTAGAGGTGAAGATATCTGAGTTTTGCATCGACTCCTCCTCACAGGGAGGAAACATCTGGACTGGAGATATTTAATGAAACTGAGTCAGAGTCAACCCTCCAAGTCAGCTGTTTGACCTTTGTCTGACATGTTTTAATTTGTGTACAATGTTTCAGTATTAACACCACAACCCAATGTATTCTAATAATATACAAATGAACCTTGACACATATAAGGTTTATTCAAATGTGTTAATTCATAATTAATCTTGTTATCAAGGCTCTGTTTCTCATTAGTCATTCTGAGAACAATAGGCAGGACAAGGAGTATTTACGATCATATACAATTTCATTCAGATCAACATCTACTATCATTTTTGACAATTAAGTTATTGTCATTTCACCATTTTATACTATTATAACATTATGGTTTGTACTTGACTTTGGCAACTTAGTATTACAGTAGATAATGCTTTGACAAATGTAGAAACTCTGTCTAATAATTGAAGTGATGTAACATCATAAAGAGAATAAATATGTACTCATAGGTAAAAAGTAAAATATGTAGAAATATAATGAAGCTATATCACAGTGCTTTGTAAGGTGCGGGGGAGGAGGGGGGGTGACTCAGCTGTCATTAAGATCACATTGCTGTTTGTTGTCTGTGGAGGTTTTTGTGCAGCTGCTCCACTGTCTTCAGTCACTGTGTCTCTTCGAGCACAGAAGTAAACAGCAGAATCTGCTGCTGTCAGGCTCTGGACCTCGAGGTACTGAGTGCTGCTGGGAACATCTTCAGTCATGATGAAACGGCTTTGAAAGGAGCTGCCATAGCTAGCAGAGTTTGAACCTGTGCTCATCAACCCAATCCACTCCAGAGCTTCTCCTGGTCTCTGTCGTATCCAGTGAATATCATTGCTTGTCATGCTATAACCAGATATGATACATGACATCTTCACTGTCTCTCCAGGTCTTTTCACCTCAGAGGGAGACTGGTCCAGTTTGATCTCACTCCAAACTCCTGGAAGGAAAGAAATTGTGATAATCATCCATCACAGAGGTTAAATAGTTACACTAGAGTGTCTTCAGTGTTTTAAAGCAGAAATTACTCTTACCGTGAAAAGTAACTATGAAGAATAAACTCAATGAAATCATATTTTCCATTCTGTAATAAAAACTGTAATCCAGTGTTTTCTGATCTGAATATTTCTAAGTTTTCTAAAGTGTCCCAGTTGTTCTGTCATAAATGTTCTAAGAGCTGTTGATGGTGTGATTATAAGGAAGGACGAATTTGCATGGACCTCCCTCTTCAGGTTTAAAACGGGAACATGGAAAGCAGATGCACGTTATCATCAGTAGTTTTCTACAAGAGCAGGAAACTGAAAAATAACAAATACCTGTTTACTATTTCTGCTGTGAAATACTACAGGGACATACAAGATGTATTTTTCTGACAGTATAATGAACTGTGAAATATTTATTATATATTTACTGTTTAAGTGATAACAAAATGTTTATTTTCTTGGATTGTAGTCTTGACATTTAAAACAAGCAGATGACATGATATTTTTCATGGCCAAATTACAATAACGTTATTTGCATACTTAAACTGCATATTTGAATGGGTATGTTTATCTTGCTTGGTTTTGTTATTGCCTGATCCAGCTTTTTGTATGTAACAGGAAATATTTATTTATCTTGACTTTGATGTTGATGTTGAGTATTGAATCAGTGTAATAACAGTGAACAGTGTGCTGTGATCATACTGTCAGTGTCTCTGCCTCAGTGAGAACATGGTTGCTATTGAAGGTGATCTGATGGGAGCTTCTCTTCTTCTGCTGCAACTGACAGCATGATATCAAGTCTTTATAGCAGACTGTGAGGAAGTTCACTTTGCATAGAGAAGGACACTGACAGGCTATGAAAGAAGGATGAACTGTCCTGTTACAAGTATTCAAAGACCGGACTTATGTTAAGAAAATGTATTCTGACACATGAAAGAAATTGTATTTATTATCACAGTAAAGTTAACACAAAGTTACATTCATGTTTAATAATTCTTCACAAAACTTGAAATTCTGTTAAACTAAGATCAACAGAATATGTAATGTCTGCTTTAAGTACATATAGGGGAGCTGCAATACAACCTTAAACAGTTTTATTGAGACTGCAGACTGAAAGCAAAGATTTGACTTGTTTTGACATGTTGAGTTTTTGTACAGCGTTGCTCCTTCCTGTGTCACTGTGGCTCTCGAGCACAATAATAAACAGCAGAATCTTCAGTCTTCAGACTGTTCATCTGCAGATACAGCTGCTCTCTGCTGTTGTCTCTGGAGATGGTAAACCGGCCTTTGACTGACTGAGAGTAGTAGATGCTGCCACTGCCACTGCTGATGTAAGCGATCCATTCCAGTCCTTTTCCAGCAGCCTGTCTGATCCAAGCATTATCATAATCCCCACCAAACCCAGAATATGTGCAGGTCAGTCTGTGGGATTCTCCAGGTCTTTTAACCACTGGTTCAGACTCAGTCAGTGTTTGACCCTCAGTACCTACAGACATGTAAACAGCTCATTAGTTACTGTAATGCAGCCATGTTGTCTTTGTGCCAGGAGGTTTGTCAGAAAAAAAGATTAGTCTTACCTGCCCAGTTAAATGACAGGATAAGAAAAACAACCAAATAATCAGGTCTGATCATTGTTAAAGCCAGTTGTCTCTGTCCAGTCTACAGTGTGTATGTCAGTGATTTAGTGTCTGTCCTTCACTCTGCAACACATATGTAGAGATGGAAGAGGTCAGAGATTTGCATTGACTCCTCCTCCTCAAACAGAAACTCAACATATCTCTGGAAAAATATGATTTATATCATTCTTTCATAATATTATTATACATATGATATTCTCAATAAGGAAGATAGATTAATTTATACTCAAATTAGAAGTATTTATATATTTTACTCAGCAGCATTTGCTGGCCATCCATATTCTGGATATATCATGCATAACTGTCCAAATATATTCTCGCCACCTGCTGTTCAAAATCAAAAAAAGGAACATTATTACCATTTTTTTGTCAGTAAAGAGAAATAAATATTGGAATAGCCTACCCTCCACAATATATATCAATTTTAAAACTCATTTAAAATTCTGGCTTTTAGAAAACCAAAGATGCACTCACTTTTAACTTTTAACTGCCTCACACATTTCACTATGTGTAACAATGTATGTTCTGTTGTATTTTGCCTGTTGTTGTTAGTGTTTGTCTTGCCTCTCAAACTATGAGGGTGTTGTATGCTTGTCACTGTTTTCATGTTTTTATTTGTATGTATCTCCCTAGGGACAATACATGAAAATTAGCTATGGTGCTAACTCTAGCATATCTACATTGTGTACTTGTACTGATGTCCATTAATATGCACTGTCCCTATCTAAATAAACTATTAAAATAAAATAAAAATTACACTAAAAAACAGGAAGTCACAAACCACAACATCAGCTGTTGCTTCCATTGTGGTCATGAATTTGTGTGTGTGTGCTTAGAGACACTGTCATATTCTCCTTAGTATCATCTGACGTCTTATCTTCTACTACTGTACAGGCTTTTTCACTACTGAACTGGAAGGAATGGACTCCATACTCTGACCTGGACAACCTGATGAGATGAAAGGAGAGAAGAACCACAGAAGAAAGTGAGACAGTCATCTGGGAAGTTTTCTGGTGTCACTGACTGACCATCAGTCCATGTTGTCTGAGAAAAGATAACACAGCAAGAAGCAGGAGAACTCACAGGGCAGAGAGAGAGCAACCAGCAGAAGAGTGAGTGTGTTCATCATCCTGAGGCTGGAGATGTGACATCTGATGCTCCACACAAAGTACAAGAGCAGTCAGCAGGACAGAAGTACACTGCACAGACTGAAGATTTGCATCAGGACATAATGGGGAGGGAGTGGCTCCTAAACCAGCACTCTGTGTAATTTGTACAATAATAAATATATTTGTAGAATTTATTATTCTTTCATTTTTTTATTATAATTGCTTTTCCTTCTATGCTATATACAATATCACATCCAGAAACATGATCACTTTTTTGTAGTGTTTTATCATATAACCAAAAAGTTAAAAAAATGAAGAATTATCTGTAAGGTTTATGTTAAATGAACTCACAAATGAATGATGTTATGTAAAATGTATGGTTGAGTCACATGGGTGCTGGGTATTTTTGCAGGACTGTTGGTGGTTTGCATCACTGTAGAGCTATTTGTAGGAAAGAACTTATAAATATTTTAATATATTGAATTTATTTTCTAATTTCAATAATTTTTTTACAAATGCAGGCTCTGAGTCATGATAAACTGTCCCAACATGCTGACAAATACAGTTTTTTATTAATGACATATCTTTCATTATAAATTGTCGATCATTCAGTGGAACATGTGTTTTCACAGCCCTGACATGCTTCAGTGCTTCTCACACAGAGATCAGTGTTATTCAGTTGTTGTACAGCTTAGTAGTGTTGTGTGTCACTGTGGCTCTCGTGCACAATAATAAACTGCAGAGTCTTCTTGTTTCAGACTCTTAACCTCTAAGTGCACACGATTTTGGGAAGTGTCTTTGGTGATGGAAAACTGTCCTTGGACACTTTGGGCAAATATTGTGCCAGTTCCGCTATCGATGCGTCCGATCCATTCCAGTCCTTTCCCTGGTTTCTGACGAATCCAGTGCAGCCAAGCTAGAGACAGTCCGTCCACCTTACAGGACAGAGTGACAGGTTGTCCAGCTCTGCTCACCACTGGCTCTGAGGAGGTGAGGGACTGGCCCTGAGCAGCTGGAAGAAACAGAGTTTAGATTACAGGGAGCCAGCCGACATCCAAAGCTCCTTCTCTCCTCCTTCGCTCAACACCGACTTCACTCACCTGAAATGAGAGCCAAGAGGAGGACACTCTGTACAACTGTCATGGTGGGAACTTGACTCAGTCTGCACCTGCAGAGGCTGTTATGGGGATTATATATATTGTGTTGACAGAATGGGTGGGGATTATGCATCAGTGTGAATTTACATTTTAGCAGTGGGAGATACAGTTTTCTGTCAGAAAAGGAGGAGTGCTGTACTCAGAGAGAGAAAGAGAGAGAGAGAAGAGAGAGAGAGAGAGAGAGAGAGAGAGAGAGAGAGAGAGTTTTTCGAAACAGAATGAGATACGTTAAATATGTTGTTTATTGTTTCTCTTATTTTCAGTGTGTTTGGACAGTTTTTCAACTGTGTACATTTCTAAGAGGGTAAGATTGTGTGGTGTGTAGTTCAATGTATACAGTACAAGCTGTAATGTCAGTCTAAGACGTTCATTTAAAAGGTTTTTGTTCACCTAAGTGAGATGGATTACTGCTAATAGAGAAAACAATGTGACAAAGGAATACATAGTTTTTCCTCCAACAGCCAAGGAAGTAAAAGTTTGCCTTATTGCAGTATTACTACAGTATCCATTCAGCTTCCAACCCCATGGCTTACATACACAAGAATAAACAGCAGCTCCTTCAGTCTTCTGTTTATATTGAAATTGATTTGAAATGATGAAATGGAGAACTATACAACTACATGAATATATGAAGAAGTTGTCACTGCTGATCCAGCACCTAAATGTTCTATTTTTGTTGGGGTGAAGCAAGCTCTCAAAGGGTCTGAGTATAAAATTGTAGTTTTGAGTGGCAGTCAGTCAAAATCAAAGAGATAAGCAGAACTAAGTGTTTCCATATAGAGGACAGAGAAACTTGAGACTGAAGCTGTTTATTAATGAAAGAAAATGTAACATTATTTGTCACTCCCACTTTAGATGCCACATGGCTGAAATGTGTATGTAGTATTTATTTTATTCATAATGGGACAAGGATTGTTTTGCTGTCTTTGGCTGTTTTGTAAGCAAGTGATAATTGATAGGCCCCCTTCTAAAGTGATATGCTCAAGGGGCTATCCTGTAAATAAATTCAATAAATTGAAATTAAAGATCTTTAAGGTCTTTAACCAGATTCTATTAGAGTCTGACCATCGACACCTGTCACGACAAAAAGAAAATGTGAAATATGTCAGTTATAGAAATTAAAACTGTGTCAAATAAATATCAGTGAAAATCTTCACCTGCCCAGCAGAGAGTTAAAAGCAGCAGTCCTGTCCTATAGTCCATCATGTTAAACTGTGTGTCCACTGTTCTCTGTCCTCCTCTCTGCACTCAGATAAGTAGAGGTGAAGATATCTGAGTTTTGCATCGACTCCTCCTCACAGGGAGGAAACATCTGGACTGGAGATATTTAATGAAACTGGGAAATTAATGTGCAAGATTCTTCATTTGTGTAAAATGTTTATCAGTATTAAATCTATACCCACATGTATTCTAAAAATACAAATTACATCTGTTTTTTTCAAGGTTTATTCAAATTTGTTAAATGATGTTTAATCTTGGTATCAAGGCTCTGTTTCTCATTGGTCTCTGTGAGCAGAATGGGCAGCACATGAGAACATTCACAATAATATAAATAATCGGATTAATTCTGATCACCAACATCTAGTAATCATTTATGACAACTGCTTTGTAATGATCTCACTGTGTCATACTATTATACCATTCATGGTTAGTACTTATGAATAAGACTTTAAATAATTTAGATAATGGTTTGACAAGAAAATAACTATTTCTATTACTGTTAAGATGTAACATCATTATAAAAATAATTGTGCTTTGTGAGTTTAAAAATATATGGAACTTTAAAATGTGGATATATAAAAAGTGGTTTTCAGCAGTGAGAAAACTCAGATGTCATTACAGTAAGATCACATTGCTGTTTGTTGTCTGTGGATTTTTTTTGTACAGCTGCAGAACTTTTTCTTCAGTCACTGTGTCATCTCGAGCACAGAAAAACAGCAGAATCTGCTGCTGTCAGGCTGTGGACCTCGATAAACCTGAGTGCTGCTGGGAACATCTTCAAATGATGAAACGGCTTTGAAAGGAGCTGCCATAGCTAGCAGAGTTTCTACCTGCATCCATCCTCCCAATCCACTCCAGGCTTTTCCTGGTCTTTGTTGATCCAGTGAATATATAGCTTGTCATGAATGAATTCCAGATATGATACATGACATCTTCACTGTCTCTCCAGGTCTTTTCACCTCAGAAAGACTGGTGTTTGATCTGACCAAACTCCTGTAAGGAAAAGCTTTTTTATTTTTAAATCATCCATCACAGAGGTTAAATAGTTACACTAGAGTATCTTCAGTGTTTTTAAAGCAGAAACTATTCTTACTTATGAAAAGTAACTACAAAGAATAAACTCAATAAAATCTATATTTTCCATTCTGTAATAAACACTGTAATCCAGTGTTTTCTGATCTGAATATTTCTAAAGTGTCCCAGTTGTTCTGTCATAAATGTTCTAAGAGCTGTTGATGGTGTGATTATAAGGAAGGAAGAGTTTGCAGATGGACCTCCCTCTTCAGGTTTAAATGGGAAATGGAAAGCAGATGACGTTATCATCAGTAGTTTTCTACAAGAGCAGGAAACTGAAAAATACCAAATACCTGTTTACTATTGTGAAATATTTCTTATATATTTACTGTTTAAGTGATAACAAAATTTTTATTTTCTTGGTTTCTAGACTTGACATTTAAAAAAGCAGATAACATGATATTTTTCATGGCCAAATTACAATAATGTTATTTGCATCAAAATCCAGATCTGCTGATAATTTATTTGTTAATAGGATAATTTTACAAAGTGTGTAAGTTGAGTCATGCAAAATATTTGTGCAGGTCTGTTGGTGGTTTGTATCACTGTGGGGTAACGTACACAGTAATACACAGCTGTGTCCTCAGGCTGCACATTCTGTCCTTTTAGAGTCACTGTTAGAGCTACAGAGAACATGTTGATGTTGAAGCTGAACTGATCCCCAAAAGCTCTTCTTCTCTCACTGACACACACACACACTTCACTAATTTATAAGGCTTACAATAAGAATAATTTACAAACACTTAGTAAATCAGCTGACTATTCTATTTTGAATAAATCTAAATGAAGATGAAATGTTCAGGTCTTCATCTCTCACAAAGAAAAGGTGGAACTCTGAAAAATACGTGTTAGTTAATGAAAATACCTTTGTTTGTAGTTTGACTAATTTACATCACAACACTATTATAAAAATGTTTTTATATATTAAAAATAATATTATGGAAGAGACACTGATTTTTAGGATTCATTTCTACTGTTAGATTACATTCTTTTAAAATGAAGTTGTGAGATGAATTTATTCCATCACTTGAAGATTATACAGTATATGCATATTATGATAAATCATTGATTTTAATTTTAAAGTATTTCAATTGATGAAAACTGTGTAAATTAAGATCCTTTTTTGTTGTGTCTGTTTCTCTCTTTACTGTAACAGTGAGCTGGTGTTGAAACCATTAGTGGTCTGAGGGCTCCTCCTCTGGTGGCTTCATGTTACAAGTGTTCAGGCTCTGAGGGGTTTTTGTTCAGGTCTACTGATGGTTTGTGTTACTGTGGCTCTCTGGCACAGTAATACACAGCAGTGTCTTCAGGCTGCACATTCTGTCCATTTAGAGTCACTGTGTTGCTGGAAGTCTCTAAGTCGATACTGAACTTGTTCTTCAGTGAATCTTGGTAGTGTGAACCTCCAGTATATTTCCATCCAATCCACTCCAGTCCTTTCCCTGCAGGCTGTCTGATCCAAGCTGTAACAAAGCTACTAAGAGAATAAGAGACCTGACAGGTGATGGTCAGACGTTGACCTGGCTGCACAGTCACAGAGGCTGGCTGGGTCAACTGTTCACACTTCACACCTGTTAAAAAAGAAAATGTTTTGTAACAAATGATCAAGTTATACTGCAAAAGAAGAACTGTTGACTTTAACAAATCCAGAGAGACTCACATCCAGCTGCCAACAGCAGCAGCAGAGCTCCAGAGAACATGGTTTATGTTGAAACTGACGTGCTGTGAACTCCACTGACAGCCTGATGTGATGTTTTTATAGCTGAGAAACAAGGAAGGTCACTGAGTTTGCATAAAATCAAACATATGAAGCATCAATGTTGGTTTAACTGGAGTCAATAGAAGAGTTTGTTCAGTGTTATTATATCTGCAGAGTGAAAATATGCGTGTCATTTTTGATTTCTTCATATCTAGGTACAGATAACTTTATTGCTTTAAACTGTCAATATTGTCTCCACTTTTATATCTAGACTTTCATTTGTGTTAATACACAACAATAATTCCTTAATGACTATATTATTATTCTATCTTCAAACATTAATGATCTTTTTTATATAAAATAGTTATCTCCATACACGATACAAGTAAATTCACTCTAAACAATAACGTTAAATGCTGTCATCACTCATTTCCACTTTCAGCTGTTTTCTCTTAGAATTAATTTTAATGAAATTACAGTATGTGATGGAAAGAGTAAAAAATTGTATTTACCTATTGATTTTTGTTAAACAGCAATATGAGTCATCAGGATTATTAATTCATAATTAAAGCATATATGAAAATAAAATTACAGAATATAAAACAAAAATATTAAGAACCTTAAAACAACAAAAATGTAACATAAAATGTTTAACCCTTTTGTGGTGTTCAGGTCTGCGGGACCCATTTTAAATGTTGGATAAAAGACAAATTATGCTATTTATTATTTCTTCTAACTCAAACTCATTTTTTTTCAAACTCATTGGCCATGGCTCATTTTCTGTGAAAAACATGAAAAATAACTTATTTTCAATGATTGCCCATGGTACCCCCCCCCCTCACACACACACACACACACACACACACACACACACACACACACACACACACACACATACACACACACATAATCATTATATATGAGGTGTTCAGGTCTATCAGACCCGAGTGTATTTAAATGTAGGTGATATGAAACTATGTTGTCTTTCTAAACCTGCTATTCCCACAAAAAGTTACAAAATTGTTACATTTCAAGCACATTCACCTGTTCTGATTACGTTCTAAGAAAAAAGCACCAATACTGACCAAAAATCTTGTTTCTATTTTTTTTTTTACCTTTTTTATAATTTAATTCCCTTGTTTTCTCACAAAAAACGAAAATGATAATATGATCAGAAATGTGATCTTACAGGGGTACAGCAAATATGAACCATACATTATGTATATATCATTGGCATTTGAGCTATAGTAAACATCTATTAAGTATTTTTACGTAAATTGGTATGGCTGTATTGATTTAAAAGCCTAATAATGTGGTGGGTCCACCAGACCCAGGAACATTGGTTGTGTAACAAAAATATGAACACCACACAAGGGTTAAATATATACATTTTATGAAAAGTATTCCAAACTTGTGCACTACCAGCATGAAAGAATGAGTACTGTAGGATTTTGTACAGCTGCTCAACCAACTCCAGTCACTGTGGGTCTCGAGCACAATAATAAACAGCAGAATCTTCAGTCTTCAGACTGTTCATCTGCAGATACAGCTGCTCTCTGCTGTTGTCTCTGGAGATGGTAAACCGGCCTTGAACTGACTGAGAGTAGTATTTGCTACTACCAGTAGTATTAGTAGCAGCAATCCACTCCAGTCCTTTTCCAGGAGCCTGTCTGATCCACGCCATCCATCTGCTACTGAATGACAATCCAGATGTTGTACAGGTCAATCTGTGGGATTCTCCAGGTCTTTTAATCGCTGGTTCAGATTCTGTCAGAGTCTGACCATCAACACCTGTCAAGATATAAATAAACATCACATGAACTTAGTTTTTACACAATTCAAAACTATGTTTAATCAAGAAATGTAAAAATCTTCACCTGCCCAGCAGAGAGTTAAAAGCAGCAGTCCTGTCCTATAGTCCATCATGTTAAACTGTGTGTCCACTGTTCTCTGTCCTCCTCTCTGCACTCAGATAAGTAGAGGTGGAAGATATCTGAGTTTTGCATCGACTCCTCCTCACAGGGAGGAAACATCTGGACTGGAGATATTTAATGAAACTGGGTCAGAGTCAACCTCCAAGTCAGCTGTTTTAATGTTTGTCTGACATGTTTTAATTTGTGTAAAATTTTTAAGTATTAACAGCACAATCAAATGTATTCTAATAATATACAAATTACATCTGACACATTGACATACTGTATATATAAGGGTTATTAAAATGTGTTAAATCATAATTAATCTTGTTATCAAGGCTCTGTTTCTCATTAGTCGTTTTGAGAACAACAGGCAGCACATGGAGTATTTACAATCACATACAATTTCATTCTGATCACAATTTCAACATCTACTATCATTTTTGACAATTAAGTTATTGTCATTTCCCTATTTTATACTATTATAACATTATGACTTTGGCAATTTAGTATTACAGTAGATAATCCTTTGACAATTGAAGAAACTCTACTTTAGTAATGTAACATTATGAACTGGATAAATATTTATTCATCACTTTAAAGTAAAATGTAAAATATATAGAAATATAATATAGATATATCAAAGTACTTTGTAAAGGGGGGGGGGGGGGACTCAGATGTCATTAAGATCACATTGCTGTTTGTTGTCTGTGGAGGTTTTTGTGCAGCTGCTCCACTGTCTTCAGTCACTGTGTCATCTCGAGCACAGAAGTAAACAGCAGAATCTGCTGCTGTCAGGCTCTGGACCTCGAGGTACTGAGTGCTGCTGGGAACATCTTCAGTCATGATGAAACGGCTTTGAAAGGAGCTGCCATAGCTAGCAGAGTTTGAACCTGTATCCATCCTCCCAATCCACTCCAGAGCTTCTCCTGGTCTCTGTCGTATCCAGTGAAGATAGTTGCTTGTCATGCTATAACCAGATATGATACATGACATCTTCACTGTCTCTCCAGGTCTTTTCACCTCAGAGGGAGACTGGTCCAGTTTGATCTCACTCCAAACTCCTGTAAGGAAAGAAATCACAGAGGTTAACTATTAGACTAGAGTGTCTTCAGTGTGTAAAGCAGAAATTACTCTTACCATGAAAAGTAACTATAAAGAATAAACTCAATGAAATCATATTTTCCATTCTGTAATTAACACTGTAATCCAGTGTTTTCTGATCTGAATATTTCTAAGTTTTCTAAAGTGTCCCAGTTGTTCTGTCATAAATGTTCTAAGAGCTGTTGATGGTGTGATTATAAGGAAGGAAGAGTTTGCATGGACCTCCCTCTTCAGGTTTAAAAAGGGACCATGGAAAGCAGATGCACGTTATCATCAGTAGTTTTCTATAAGAGCAGGGAAACTAAAAAATACCAAATACCTGTTCACTATTTCTGCTATGAAATACTACAGGGACAGACAAGATGTACTTTTCTGACAGTATATTGAACTGAGAAATATTTCTTAAATTCAGGTATGGTATGGTGATTAATATCCACGGTAATACAACATGTATTGAATAATAATGTGAATAAAAAGATGCAAACATTCATCAACACCAATTACAATCCAGCTGAATCAATTACAAGATTAACTCAAACCACCATCTGCATTAAGAGGAAGTTTTTCAAATGTTTTCTAAGAAACAGCTGTCTGCTCTGTTTTCTAGCGTGTCCAACATCAATATCAACCTAAATATAGGACTATAAGTTAAATTTCTCCAGCACCAATAATCACATTAAAAAGTTAAAAATAATCTTCTGTTTAATAATATATTGTTTAAATGTGACTTACCTGTTACTGTGACTTCAGTCCCGCTGCCCCAGTAGTCGAAGTAATCACCGTGCTGCATCTCCACTCATTGCTGGAACAAAAACCTGACATACCAAAAATAATGTGTGAAAACCTCATAACGTGACTAAAGAACACATACATCCTGATCAGCATTATCCCCTGATGTCATCCTGGGAGCATGTGTTTTGTGCTGATTCTTAATCAGTTCTTAAAGTTAAGATTTACTGCAAGATGACAATTATGTCTGTGCACCAACTCTGACTTTAAACTACTAATTTACTAACTTTTAACCATGAATCTGCTCATTAAAAAAAATGAACATAGTAGTTACCTCATATTTCAGTAGGAAATATTCAGTCCTGAGCTTTGTTTTTCATCACAAGAATGGGAGAGTGTTAGATTATTGCTCTTACGTTTTTGTTTGGATCTATATCTCAGTGCCCCAGCCCATCACTGTGATAAACACTAAAACAAAACCAAACACTGTTTCCTGCCCTGGAGGGAAGGGGGCCTGTATTATCAGCAGTGGGTAAGAATAAAACAAAATATTCTAATCAACATAACTATATTTAAGGTTGTAAATTGGTTAAATTGTGTTTTGCATTAAACATATATTTTTTTTCAGCTTATCAAAGTTTTAAATTCAATTTTATTTATCATTGATATACCATGACATGACTTATGTATGTATTTCAATATGAAAAAAAATTTAATTTGTTTTAACATTAAAAAAAAAACATTTAATGTATTGATAGAACACCATCCCAATAAAAGTTGGCCAACATCCTTTTATTCAGGCCATAATACACATTTTCTATCCAAAAACATGAATATGTGTTGAGCTGTGGCACTGAATAATAGTAAATAGCTATATTGGTTAAATTATTTTTTTTCAAAATATTTATTAAAATGTTTTGTAAGATATTTGAGAAATACTGGGAGCTTGAAAAGGCTACAGCTTTTTACGGGACTTGAAGAGCTCAGAACAAAACACAGTTAAATGAAAATAAACAATAGATTATATAATTATTGTCATTTGGTGAAATGAAAGGAATGCTGTTGTAAAATTGATGAATACAATCTTAACATCAAAGCAATGATGAACTGTTTTTTAGTTGGACCTTTTGGCAAGCAATCAGTATTGAGAGGTCAGGAAAGACTCAGATCATATTTTTGTTATTGTTCTTACAGCTCAGCCTCATATGAGAGATGATAATCCTGATGGTGTGTGAACTCCACTTTTTGTTTCTATTTAGGGCAAGTTGTGATAAAAGCATAGTGTGGGGAAATGCATCAAATACTGTCAATTATGGGGTATTTAAACTAGTACTTTCTATCAGTGACTGTCACAGTGACATCTGCAGTGGTTTGTGTACAGCTCTGTGGCTTCCTGTATCACTGTGGCTTTCGAGCACAATAATAAACAGCAGAGTCTTCAGTCGTCAGGCTGTTCATCTGCAGATACACCTGGTCCACGTTGTTGTCTCTGGATATGGTGAAGCGATTCTGGACTGACGTTGAATAACCTTTAGTGCTTCCACTTCCAGCAGAAATGTAGGCAACCCATTCCAGGCCTTTTCCTTCAGCTTGTCTGACCCAGCTGATATAAGCATGGCTATCTGCTATTCCTGCATATGTACAGGTCAGTTTGTGGGATTCTCCAGGGCGCTTTACCACTGGTTCAGACTCAGTCAGAGTCTGACTGCAAACACCTGGAGAGAAAAGCAGTTTGATCAGAACAGAGCCAAACAACATACCAAGATATATACATATTTTTAAATTAGCCTCAAAAGAAAGGTGGTAAAAATCTTCACCTGCCCAGCAGATAGTTAACAGCAGCAGTCCTGTCCTATAGTCCATCATGTTAAACTGTGTGTCCACTGTTCTCTGTCCTCCTCTCTGCACTCAGATAAGTAGAGGTGAAGATATCTGAGTTTTGCATCAACTCCTCCTCACAGGGAGGAAACATCTGGACTGGAGATATTTAATGAAACTGAGTCAGAGTCAACCCTCCAAGTCAGCTGTTTTGACCTTTGTCTGACATGGTTTAATTTGTGTAAAATATTTCAGTATTAACACCACAACCAAATGTATTCTAATAATATTCAAATGAACCTTGACACATATAAGATTTATTCAAATGTGTTAATTCATAATTAATCTTGTTATCAAGGCTATGTTTGTCATTAGTCAGCACATGGAGTATTTACAATCATATACAATTCCATTCAGATCTTCATCTACTATCATTTTTGACAATTACGTTATTGTCATTTCACCAGTTTATACTATTTTAACATTATGGTTTGTACTTGATTTTGGCAATTTAGTTTTTCAGTAGATAATGCTTTGATAAATGAAGAAACTCTGTCCAATACTCTAAGTGCTGTAACATCATGAAGAGAATACATATTTTCTCATAAGTATATAGTAAAATATATAGAAATATAATAGATAGATGGATATATCAAATTGCTTTTTTAAGGTGGTGGGGGGGAGAACTCAGATGTCATTAAGATCACATTGTTTGTTGTCTGTGGAGGTTTTTGTGAAGCTGCTCAACTGTCTTCAGTCACTGTGGGTCTCGAGCACAATAATAAACAGCAGAATCTTCAGTCTTCAGACTGTTCATCTGCAGATACACCTGCTGTCTGCTGTTGTCTCTGGAGATGGTAAACCGGCCTTGAACTGACTGAGAGTAGTAGATGTTGCTGCTAACACTGCCGATGCGAGCGATCCATTCCAGCCCTTTTCCAGCAGCCTGTCTGATCCAAGCATTAGCATAATCCCCACCAAACCCAGAATATGTGCAGGTCAGTCTGTGGGATTCTCCAGGTCTTCTAACCACTGGTTCAGACTCAGTCAGTGTTTGACCCTCAGTACCTACAGACATGTAAACAGCTCATTATTTTCTGTAATGCAGCCATGTTGTCTTTGTACCAGGAGGTTTGTCAGAAAAACATCTATTGTTCTTACCTGCCCAGTTAAATGACAGGATGAGAAAAACAACCAAATAATCAGGTCTGATCATTGTTAAAGCCAGTTGTCTCTGTCCAGTCTACAGTGTGTATGTCAGTGATTTAGTGTCTGTCCTTCACTCTGCAACACATATGTAGAGATGGAAGAGATCAGAGATTTGCATTGACTCCTCCTCCTCAAACAGAAACTCAACACAGCTCTGGAAAATATGATTTATATCATTCTTTCATTATATGATTATACGTCTGATTTTCTCAGTAATGAAGATACATTTATTTATTCTCAAATTAGAAGTATTTATATACTTTGCTATACTTTCATTCTGATCAACATCTACTATCATTTTGACAATTACATTATTGTCATTTCATCATTTTATACTATTTTAACATTATGGTTTGTACATGATTTTGGCAATTTAGTTTTTCAGCAAATAATGCTTTGATAAAAGAAGAAACTCTGTCCAATACTCTAAGTGCTGTAACATCATGAAGAGAATACATATTTTCTCATAAGTATATAGTAAAAATATATATATATATATATATATATATATATATATATATATATATATATATATATATATATATATATATATATATATATATATATATATATATCAGCAGCATTTGATCGCCATCCATATTCTGGCTATATCATGCATAAATGTCCAAATATATTCTCAACATATGCTGTTCAAAATCAAAATAGGAACATTATTACCATTATCTTTTGTGGAAAAGCCACTGTCAAATGTAACACTGAAAAACAGGAAGTCACAAACCACGACATCATCTGTTGCTTCCATTGTGGTCATGAATTTGTGTGTGTGTGTGTTTAGAGACACTGTCATATTCTCCTTAGTATTTATTATTCTTCACAAGAATGGGAGAGCGTTAAATTATTGCTCTTAGGTTTTTGTATGGATCTATATCTCAGTGCCCCAGCCCATCACTGTGATAAACACTAATACAAAAACTAAACACCGTTTCCTGCCCTGGAGGGAAGGGGTCCTGCATTATTAGCAGTGGGTAAGAATAAAAGAAAATATTCTAATCTGGTTAAATTGCGTTTTGCATAAAAAAAATATATATATATATATTTCTTCATTTTTCTTCATTTTATCAAAGTTTTAAATTCAATTTTGTTTTGTTTTATTTGTCATTGATATACCATGACATGACTAATGTATGTATTTGAATATGAAAACCTTTTTTTTTTTAACATTTAAAAAACACATTTAATATATTGTTAGAACACCATGCCAGTAAAGGTTGGCCAATATCCTTTTATACAGACCATAATCTTGGATAAAACTCTAAATGAAAATGTATTGAACTGTGGCACTGAATAATCTATAATAGTAAAAACAAACAAACAAAAAAAAAACTATATATCTTTTTTTAATTTTAATTTTAACTTTTTTCAAAATATTTATTAAAATGTTTTGTAAGATATTTGAGAAATACCGGGAGCTTGTAAACGTACAGCTTGTAAAGGAATTAGAAAAGCCCAGAACAAAACACAGTTAAATGAAAATAAACAATAGATTATATAATTATTATCATTTTGTGAAATGAAATTAACCCTGTTGCAAAATTGATGAATAAAAATCTTAACATCAAAGCAATGATAAATGTTTTTTTTTTCATTTGGACCTTTTGGCAAGCCATCAGTAGTGAGAGGTCAGGAAAGACTTAGATATTTTTTTTGTTATTGTTCTTACAGCTCAGCCTCATATAAGAGATGATAATCCTGAAGGTGTGTGAACTCCACTTTTTGTTTCTATTTAGGGCAAGTTGTGATAAAAGCATAGTGTGGGAAAATGCATCAAATACTGTCAATTATGGGGTATTTAAACTAGTACTTTCTATCAGTGACTGTCACAGTGACATCTGCAGTGGTTTGTGTACAGCTCTGTGGCTTCCTGTATCACTGTGGCTCTCGAGCACAATAATAAACAGCAGAGTCTTCAGTCGTCAGGCTGTTCATCTGCAGATACACCTGGTCCACGTTGTTGTCTCTGGATATGGTGAAGCGATTCTGGACTGATGTTGAATAAGCTTTAGTGCTTCCACTTGGAGCAGAAATGTGGGCAACCCATTCCAGGCCTTTTCCTTCAGCTTGTCTGATCCAGCTGATATCAGCATTGCTATCTGATAGTCCTGCATATGTACAGGTCAAGTTTGTGGGATTCTCCAGGGCTTTTTACCACTGGTTCAGACTCAGTCAGAGTCTGACTGCAAACACCTGGAGAGAAAAGCAGTTTGATCAGAACAGAACCAAACAACATACCAAGATATATACATAATTTTACAACTAAATTAGCCTCAAAAGAAAGGTGGTGAAAATCTTCACCTGCCCAGCAGATAGTTAACAGCAGCAGTCCTGTCCTATAGTCCATCATGTTAAACTGTGTGTCCACTGTTCTCTGTCCTCCTCTCTGCACTCAGATAAGTAGAGGTGAAGATATCTGAGTTTTGCATCGACTCCTCCTCACAGGGAGGAAACATCTGGACTGGAGATATTTAATGAAACTGAGTCAGAGTCAACCCTCCAAGTCAGCTGTTTGACCTTTGTCTGACATGGTTTAATTTGTGTAAAATATCTCAGTATTAACACCACAACCAAATGTATTCTAATAACATACAAATGAACCTTGACACATATAAGGTTTATTCAAATTTGTCATTAGTCAGCACATATTTTATTTAAAATCATATACAATTCCATTCAGATCTGCATCTACTATCATTTTTGACAATTACATTATTGTCATTTCACCAGTTTATACAATTATAACATTATGGTTTGTACTTGACGTTGGCAACTTATAATTACAGTACATAATGGTTCTCGACAAATGTAGAAACTCTGTCTAATAACTGAAGTGATGTAACATCATAAAGAGAATAAATATGTACTCATAAGTAAAAAAAAATATATAGAAATATAATGAAGATATATCAAAGTGCTTTGTAAGGGGGGGGGGTGACTCATCCTGTCATTAAGATCACATTGCTGTTTGTTGTCTGTGGAGGTTTTTGTGCAGCTGCTCCACTGTCTTCAGTCACTGTGTCTCTTCGAGCACAGAAGTAAACAGCAGAATCTGCTGCTGTCAGGCTCTGGACCTCGAGGTACTGAGTGCTGCTGGGAACATCTTCAGTCATGATGAAACGGCTTTGAAAGGAGCTGCCATAGCTAGCAGAGTTTCTACCTGTGTCCATCCTCCCAATCCACTCCAGAGCTTCTCCTGGTCTCTGTCGTATCCAGTGAATATCATTGCTTGTCATGCTATAACCAGATATGATACATGACATCTTCACTGTCTCTCCAGGTCTTTTCACCTCAGAGGGAGACTGGTCCAGTTTGATCTCACTCCAAACTCCTGTAAGGAAAGAAATTGTGATAATCATCCAACAAACTTGTAAATCACAGGTTGGACATTTACTAAAGAAGTAAAGCAGAATTATTTTTTTTCTCACCATCAATTAACTACAATTAACAAACTGCAGATAATGGTATTTTCCATTCTGGGAGAAGCACTCATTGTTCAGTGCTCTGATCTGAGTGTTTCAGAAATATATCAAACTGTCCCAGTTGTGTGTTTATAAGAGAGGAAGAGTTTGCATAGACCTCCCTCTACAGGTTTAAAATGGGAACATGTCACACAGATACATTTCCATAAGTAGAGTATCTCTACAACAGCAGAGGAAACTGTGAAATATAAAACTGGTTTCTGGACCGATAGAAGATAATGGGAAATAAACTACAATGTTCTACAATGATCATTAACTCACGGTGTAGCAGTTTAGAGTTTTTTTTCATCTAGTCTGAATACCAGAAGGGAAATTTACATCCTATTTGTGAAGATATATAGCTGCTGTTTAAAATTGCATTGGACAGGAAAAATAAGTCCATAACCATTAATGTTTATTAACACTGCAAAGAGTGCCGTCTTTATTAACGTTCACATTTACAACGTGTGTGTGGTTGAGTCATGCTGGTTGCTGGGTATTTGTGCAGGTCTGTTGGTGGTTTGTATCACTGTGGGGCAACGTACACAGTAATACACAGCTGTGTCCTCAGGCTGCACATTCTGTCCTTTTAGAGTCACTGTTAGAGCAGAAGTGTCTCTGCTGTAGCTGAACTTGTTCTTCAGAGCATTATTTTGGTAAAAGCCACCTCCACCCCACTGACAGGAAATCCAGTCCATTGGTTTTCCTTCCCTCTGTCTGATCCAACCTGTTGCATAGCTGTTATCAGTCAAAGAATAACCAGAGACCTGACAGCTGATGGTCAGAGACTGTCCAGGCTGCACAACCATTGAGTCTGTCTGGATGAGATCAATACTGTTCACACCTGTGGAAACACAAATTAACATTATCTCCATCATTCATCTGACTATTCAGTGTTTCTAATGTGTGTATTAGAGTGAATCCACTGAAAGCTCCTCACAGGATCCAGCAGCCAGCAGCAGTATCAGAGCTACAGAGAACATGTTGATGTTGAAGCTGAACTGATGTCAGCTCTTCTGTCTCTCACTGACACACACACACACACACACTGACACACACACACTTCACTTCTTTATGAGGCAACACACAAGGAGGCAGATTTACATACTGATGATAGTAAATCAGCTGACTAAAGTATATTTGAATAAATCAAAATTAAGATGAAATGTTCAGGTGTTCTCACATAAAGAGAAGGTGAAACCTGGATCTCTGACAAACATATGTTTGATTTTTAATGAAACGGAAATAATGATGTAATGGAAGAGAAACTATTAATTTATTCTGTAGATAAATCAATGAATTTATTCCATCATTTGAAAGGTTATACATACATTCAATGATGTATCACTGATTGTTATGTCAGAGTATTTAAATTGGTTGATTGTACTGTTAATGTTACATTTAATTGTTAACCTAAGACTGTTTCTCTCTTTACTGCAGTGAGCTGGTGTTGAAACCATTAGTGGTCTGAGGGCTCCTCCTCTGGTGGCTTCATGTTACAAGTGTTCAGTCACAGAGGCTGGCTGGGTCAACTGTTCACACTTCACACCTGTTGAAAAGAGAAAATGTTTTGTAACAAACGATCAAGTTATAATGCAAAAGAAGGACCGTTGACTTTAACAAATCCAGAGAGACTCACATCCAGCTGCCAACAGCAGCAGCAGAGCTCCAGAGAACATGGTTTATGTTGAACAAGGTAGGTAGATTAAAGGTGAGTATTCATTTGGTGATTTGAATGTGAATGCAGGAGAATCCAGGTGACGGAGCGAGCAGTGGAGCTGAGTAGGTTGGAGGGAATAAGCAGATCTGACAATGTTTCTGACAGCCAGGCAGAGATGGGGTGAATATCCCGGGAGAGTAACTGCAGACAGAGGAAACGGAGGTAGGTTAACAGCTGGCAGAAAAAAACTGAACTGAACCGAAGCTGATACGCAGGCACAACATAGTGTTTAGGCTAACGATCGGGCAGGGAACGGATGTCAGGTCAGGGCTTCTGAAGTGAAGAGGTGATGATCAGGACCAGGTGTGTAGATAGTAGGGGTGGTACGGTTCATGAAAAAACATCCGAACCACTCGGTTCACTAGTCTTGGTTCGGAGCATGTGTGTGCTGCACGGTTCATCAGTACACTGTTAATGTGCACTAACCACCTACTGTCATAGAGCCCACTTTCGACACCTATGTTAAAACACTTACTGGAAATGACGAGCATGATGAGCGTGATGAATGCAACCCATGGCAACTGATTGGACGATCTCGTCACATGGATCTCGCTGCTCCCGAATTTCAAAACAGACTGTCATGGCGGCTCGTTCAGAATACGATCTCATATTGTACTAAAATAGTTCACCG
The DNA here is from genome assembly GCF_004354835.1 of Perca flavescens. NCBI lineage: Eukaryota > Metazoa > Chordata > Actinopteri > Perciformes > Percidae > Perca > Perca flavescens. The sequence continues at coordinate 8,860,080 of NC_041345.1, read as the reverse complement.
AAGAGAAATAGGCCGTGCAGTTGCTGAATCTGTCTTCATTTCAGATCGACAAAGGTCAGTTTAAAAGATTTTCGTCAGATTTTGAGAGACACCGAGCCGACCACTCCTCAAGTGGAAGTGCTGCAGGTCACGTCACATGCAGAAATGTCAAGTGGGAGAGATAAGGAAGGCTGCCCGGATTTGGAGGATGCACCAGCGTCCTTTATAGTCTTGTGTGTGGGAACATTTTGGATTTCACGTTACGTATGATGAAATAAAACAATATATAGAACTGCCACTTTGTGCATGTATTGTGCAACATGCATTCAATATGCTAATTTTAGCTATATATCATATGCAAAAGTATATTCTGGAGTGTTAAAGATTAAAAGAAAAAATAACAAGAACCGTACAGAACCGAAAACCGTGACCCTAAAACCGTGATACGAACCGAAACGTGGGTTTTGTGAACCGTACCACCCCTAGTAGATAGCTGATGAGATGCAGGTGAGGGTTGTTGAGGGATCTCCCGCCTTGCTTCGTCGCCAAGCAACCAGACAGGGTGCGTTCAGGAAACTCAGCAAAACATACTCCAGGACAGAATACAGGAAACTCAGGCAGAAAACAGACTCAGGAAGCACGGTTCATGACAGTCTTACATTGTAGAAATGTAAAGTATTTCTAGAAGTTTAATTTCAGCAATCAGATTGTTGGGCTGTCTTTGGACCTTGTATCAATGAGTGAACTTTATTGTGTTGTTAATGTGTTTTCAAGTTTGTGTAGAAAGCAGGATTGTTACTTCATAATAAGAGCATATAAGAAAATAAAATTACAGAATATAAAACAACTTAACAACCTGAAAACAACAAAAATGCAGTATAAAATGTTTAAATATATACATTTTATGAAATATATTTCAAACTTGTGCACTACCAGCCTGAAAGAATGAGTACTGTAGGATTTTGTACAGCTGCTCAACCAACTCCAGTCACTGTGGGTCTCGAGCACAATAATAAACAGCAGAATCTTCAGTCTTCAGACTGTTCATCTGCAGATACAGCTGCTCTCTGCTGTTGTCTCTGGAGACGGTAAACCGGCCTTGGACTGACTGAGAGTAATATTTTCTGTCACTATCAGATTCGATAGTTGCTACAAATTCCAGTCCTTTTCCAGGAGCCTGTCTGATCCAGGCCATCCAGTAGCTACTGAATGACAATCCAGATGTTGTACAGGTCAATCTGTGGGATTCTCCAGGTCTTTTAACCGCTGGTTCAGATTCTGTCAGAGTCTGACCATCAACACCTGTCAAGATATAAAAGATACGTCACAAGAATTTAGTTGTTACACAATTCAAAACTATGTTTAATCAAGATCAGTGAAAATCTTCACCTGCCCAACAGAGAGTTAAAAGCAGCAGTCCTGTCCTATAGTCCATCATGTTAAACTGTGTGTCCACTGTTCTCTGTCCTCCTCTCTGCACTCAGATAAGTAGAGGTGAAGATATCTGAGTTTTGCATCGACTCCTCCTCACAGGGAGGAAACATCTGGACTGGAGATATTTAATGAAACTGAGTCAGAGTCAACCCTCCAATTCAGCTGTTTGATTTTTGTCTGACATGTTTTAATTTGTGTAAAATGTTTCCATATTAACACCACAACCACATTTATTCTAATAATATACAAATTAAATCTGATACATTAAGATACAAGGGTTTTTCTAATGTGTTAAATCATAATTAACCTTGTTATCAAGGCTCTGTTTCTCATTAGTCATTTACAGAACAATAGGCAGCACATGGAGTATTTATAATCATATACAATTTCATAACATCTACTATAATTTTTGACAATTACATTATTATCATTTCACCATTTTATGCTATAATAACATTCTAGTTTTTTTCTTGACTTTGGCAACTTAGTATTACAGTAGATAATGCTTTGACGAGTTTGAAGAAATTTCGGTCTAATACTTTAAGTGATGTAACATCATAAAGATGATACATATTTACTTATGAGTATAAAGTAAAATATATAGAAATATAATGTAGATATATCAAAGTGCTTTGTAATTTGGGGGGGACTCAGATGTCATTAAGATCAAATTGCTGTTTGTTGTCTGTGGAGGTTTTTGTGTACACTTCACACCTGTGGAGGAGAACATGTTGAGTATTGAATCAGTGTAATAACAGTGAACAGTGTGCTGTGATCATACTGTCAGTGTCTCTGCCTCAGTGAGACTCACAGGATCCAGCAGCCAGCAGCAGCAGCAGAGCCACAGAGAACATGGTTGCTATTGAAGGTGATCTGATGGGAGCTTCTCTTCTTCTGCTGCAACTGACAGCATGATATCAAGTCTTTATAGCAGACTGTGAGGAAGTTCACTTTGCATAGAGAAGGACACTGACAGGCTATAAAAGAAGGATGGACTGTCCTGTCACAAGTAGTCAAAGACTGGACTTATGTTAAGAAAATGTATTCTGACACATGAAAGAAATTGTATTTATTATCACAGCAAAGTTAACACAAAGTTACATTCATGTTTAATAATTCTTCACAAAACTTTAAATTCTGTTAAACTAAGATCAACAGAATATGTAATGTCTGCTTTGAGTACTGTAATGGGAAAATTACATTTAAGCATAATTCCTTATATTTTTATGTTTCATTTCTACTTTAATTCTCTCACAAATGCTGAAAGAGTTTTTCTCATTTCCACATGTAGATTTTGATTCTAACTTTGTGAGACATCCAGTCTGGAACATTATGTGAGCACTGTTTGCCTGAACCGATAAAGGTACAAGGTCACCCTAAAACTATCTCCAGTTTTCCCATGCCAGTTAAGATGTAACTGGGGGGGTGAAAGTCGTACAGGGAGGAGGAGGTGAGATGGCTCCGAGATGTCTGCATGTGTATCAGATTGCCTGTCAAAATTGTAGCATCATAATAATCCAAGTGCGTGTGTGCTGTCACTCTGAAGATGCATAAAAACCTGGTGTTCTGTTCACTCATTTGAGAAACTGACTCCACACTGGGCTGCGGCCTTTTGTGGAATCATGTTGCTCCTATTTGCAAATATATATGTACAAAACCCAACTGTTCTTCTCATTTGTTTCAATTTACTAAACTCTGAAAACTCCACCCCATGCTGCAAAGGAAACTTCTACTACAGTACTTACAGGGGAGCTGCAATAAAACCTGAAACAGTTTTATTGAGACTGCAGACTGAAAGTAAATTTTGGCTTGTTTTGACATGTTGAGTTTTTGTACAGCGTTGCTCCTTCCTGTGTCACTGTGGCCCTCGAGCACAATAATAAACAGCAGAATCTTCAGTCTTCAGACTGTTCATCTGCAGATACACCTGCTGTCTGCTGTTTTCTCTGGAGATGGTAAACCGGCCTTTGACTGACTGAGAGTAGAAGATGTAGCTGCTAGCACCGCTGATGCGAGCCATCCATTCCAGTCCTTTTCCAGCAGCCTGTCTGATCCAAGCATTATCATAATCCCCACCAAACCCAGAATATGTACAGGTCAGTCTGTGGGATTCTCCAGGTCTTTTAACCACTGGTTCAGACTCAGTCAGTGTTTGACCCTCAGTACCTACAGACATTTAAACAGCTCATTAGTTACTGTAATGCAGCCATGTTGTCTTTGTAAAAGGTTTGTCAGAAAAACATCTATTGTTCTTACCTGCCCAGTTAAATGACAGGATGAGAAAAACAACCAAATAATCAGGTCTGATCATTGTTAAAGCCAGTTGTCTCTGTCCAGTCTACAGTGTGTATGTCAGTGATTTAGTGTCTGTCCTTCACTCTGCAACACATATGTAGAGATGGAAGAGGTCAGAGATTTGCATTGACTCCTCCTCCTATAAGAGAAACACAACACATATCTGGGGGGAAAGAAATCATAACTTTACATAGTGATTAGGATTTTCTCAATAAGGAAGATAGATTAATTTAGACTCAAATTAGATGTATTTATATACTTTGCTCAGCAGCATTTGCTGGCCATTCAGCTTATATATATCCATTCTGGATATATCATGCATGAATGTCCAAATATATCCTCAACCCCTGCTGTTCAAAATAAAAAAGGAACATTATTACAATTTTTTTTGTAGAAAAGCAAATGTCAATTGTAACAAAAAGCCATATCATTTAATCACTGTAGCATACTGGGAAAACAAACTATCGAGTTATGCCTGTTTTGGGCTGTACATCATCGTGCCCCGCCCCCCACTGAATGATTTCTTTCAAAGATTTGAGAGTGGTGGTAGTACAAGGGCCTCCACCAAGGGGACTGTGTAATATCTTTTAGGCGCACCACTTTTGGACACACTGTTTTGTTAGTAAAGGGAAATAAATATTGGAATAGCCTTCCCTCCACAATAAGGGACCGTCCCACATACATCAATTTTAAAACTCGTTTAAAATTCTGGCTTTTAGAAAACCAAAGATGCACTCACTTTTAACTTTTAACTGCCTCACACATTTCACTATGTGTAACAATGTATGTTCTGTTGTATTTTGTCTTGACTGTTGTTGTTAGTGTTTGTCTTTTCTCTCAAACTATGAGGGTGTTGCATGCTTGTTACTGTTTTCATGTTTTTAATTTTATGTATCTGCCTATGGACAATATATGGTGCTAACTCTAGCATATCTACATTGTGTACTTGTACTGATGTCCATTAATATGCCCTGTCCCTATCTAAATAAACTATTAAAATAAAGTAAAAATAACACTAAAAAACAGAAAGTCACAAACCACAACATCAGCTGTTGCTTCCATTGTGGTCATAAATGTGTGTGTGTGTGTTTAGAGACACTGTCATATTCTACTTAGTATCACCTGACGTCTTATCTTCTACTGCCACCTGGAGGTTCTTGGGAAAATAATTTTTTGAGGTTTTTGTCAAGCTTCTCTGCTTCCTTTAACCAGTGTGTTTCTCTGGCACAGTAATACACAGCAGAGTCCTCTGGCTTTAAGTTGGACAGTCTCAGATAAACCATGCTGTTGCTGTCATCTCTACTGATTTCTACACGGCCCTGAACACTGCTGGCATAAGTGTTACTGCTTGAAGTAGAGTAGCCGCTCCCTATCCATTCCAGTCCTTCTCCTGCAGGTTGTCTGATCCAGCTCATAACACAGCAGCTAAATGTGAAGCCAGATCCCCTGCAGGAGAGACTGAGAGTCTCCCCAGGCTTTTTCACTACTGAACTGGAAGGAATGGACTCCATACTCTGACCTGTACAACCTGATGAAATAAAAGGGAGAGAGGAAACACAGAAGAAATTAATCATCTGGGAAGTTTTCTGGTGTCACTGACAGACCATCAGTCCATGTTGTCTGAGAAAAGATAACACAGCAAGAAGCAGGAGAACTCACAGGGCAGAGAGAGAGCAACCAGCAGAAGAGTGAGTGTGTTCATCATCCTGAGGCTGGAGATGTGACATCTGATGCTCCACACAAAGTACAAGAGCAGTCAGCAGGACAGAAGTACACTGCACAGACTCAAGATTTGCATCAGGACATAATGGGGAGGGAGTGGCTCCTTTTTTGTAGTGTTTTATCATATAACCCTAAAAAATCTGTAAGGTTTATGTTAAATGTACTCACAAATTAACGATAAAATTAATTAACGTAAAATGTGTGGTTGAGTCACATGGGTGCTGGGTATTTTTGCAGGTCTGTTGGTGGTTTGCATCTCTGTAGCGCTATATTTTTAGGAAAGAGCTTATATATATCATAATATATTGAATTTATTTTCTAATTCCAATAATCTTTTTACAAATGCAGGCTCTGAGTCATGATAAACTGTCCCAACATGCTGACAAATACAGTTTTTTATTAATGACATATCTTTCATTATAAATTGTCAATCATGCTTCAGTGCTTCTCACACAGAGATCAGTGTTATTCAGTTTTTATACAGCTTAGTAGTGTTGTGTGTCACTGTGGCTCTCATGCACAATAATAAACTGCAGAGTCTTCTTGTTTCAGACTCTTAACCTCTAAGTGCACACGATTTTGGGAAGTGTCCTTGGTGATGGAAAACTGGCCTTGGACACTTTGGGCAAATATTGTGCCAGTCCCGCCATCGATGCGTCCGATCCATTCCAGTCCTTTCCCTGGTTTCTGACGAATCCAGTGCAGCCAAGCTAGAGACAGTCCGTCCACCTTACAGGACAGAGTGACAGGTTGTCCAGCTCTGCTCACCACTGGCTCTGAGGAGGTGAGGGACTGGCCCTGAGCAGCTGGAAGAGACAGAGTTTAGATTACAGGGAGCCAGCCGACATCCAAAGCTCCTTCTCTCCTCCTTCGCTCAACACTGACTTCACTCACCTGAAATGAGAGCCAAGAGGAGGACACTCTGTACAACTGTCATGGTGGGAACTTGACTCAGTCTGCACCTGCAGAGGCTGTTATGGGGATTATATATTGTGTTGACAGAATGGGGGGGATTATGCTTCAGTGTGAATTTACATTTTAGCAGTGGAAGATACAGAGAGAGAGAGAGAGGTTTTTCGAAACAGACAGAGATAGATTAAATATGTTCATTGGTTCTCTTATTTTCAGTGTGTTTGGACAGTTTTTCAACTGTGTGCATTTCTAAGAGGGTAAGATTGTGTGGTGTGTAGTTCAATGTATACAGTACAAGCTGTAATGTCAGTCTAAGACGTTAATTTAAAAGGTTATTGTTCACCTAAGTGAGGTGGATTACTGCTAATAGAGAAAACAATCTGACAAAGACCCAAGGAAGTAAAATTTTGCCTTATTGCAGTATTACTACAGTATCCATTCAGCTTCTAACCCAATGGCTTACATACACAAGAATAAACAGCAGCTCCTTCAGTCTTCTAACTGTTTATATTGAAATTGATTTGAAATGATGAAATGGAGAAATATACAACTAAATGAATACATTAAGAATCAGTCATAGCTGATTCAGCACCTAAATGTTCTCTAAATGCTCTCAAAGGGTTTGAGTATAAAATTGTAGTTTTGAGTGGCAATCAGTCAAAATCAAAGAGATAAGCAGAACTAAGTGTTTCCATATAGAGGACAGAGAAACTTGAGACTGAAGCATTCTAGGGTTTTTATGAAAGAAAATGTAACATTATTTGTCACTCCTGCTTTAGATGCCACATGGCTGAAATGTGTATGTAGTATTTATTTTATTCATAACGGGACAAGGATTGTTTTGCTGTCTTTGGCTGTTTTGTAAGGAAGTGATAATTGATAGACAGATAGATAGATAGATAGATAGATAGATAGATAGATAGATAGATAGATAGATAGATGATAGATAGATAGATAGATAATTTATTCATCCCGAGGGAAATTTTAGGCTTCCAGTAGCTTAGACAACCATAACACAAAAAACACATACACACATACAGTATATCTCACATACAAGGATAGGACCCCCTCTATAAATGATACACATATCAAGGGGCTATCCTTTAAATAAATTCAATGAATTGAAATTAAGGTAATATATTTTTTTATTGTATATAATGGTTATTGTTGGTGGTTAATAATGTCTATATTTTTCAGGGCACATTTTCATGATTTTATTAAAAACAACAAAATCTAAGACATTGTATTTTTTTCTAAGAATATATCTATAAGAACGGGATCTGAGGAAAGACAAGAAATGTTTCTTACTGCAGGAATTGAAGTAGTTTAATTTAATCAACCAGATCTTTGTGATGTTTTTGGCACTTTTACCAACAAGTGATCTTTATTGTGTTTTTGTGTGTTTAATGTTGAGTAATAATATTTCTCAGGAAAGCAGGACGTTATATAATGAAGATACAAAGGGTAATTTATTATAAAAATGATACATAATGTAAAATTTAGGGAAAGAAAAATGAAAAAAGTAGTAATATTAAAAAATATATGATATAAAATATATGATATAAATAATACATTCATATATCATCTTCATTATTTGGCTTCATCAGGCCCAGTAAGAATACTGTAGGATTTTGTACAGCTGCTCAACCAACTCCAGTCACTGTGGGTGTCGAGCACAATAATAAACAGCAGAATCTTCAGTCTTCAGACTGTTCATCTGCAGATACAGCTGCTCTCTGCTGTTGTCTCTGGAGATGGTAAACCGGCCTTGGACTGACTGAGAGTAGAAGATGTTAGTACTGTGGATACTAGCGCAATCCACTCCAGTCCTTTTCCAGGAGCCTGTCTGATCCAGGCCATATAGTTACTACTGAATGACAATCCAGATGTTGTACAGGTCAATCTGTGTGATTCTCCAGGTCTTTTAATCGCTGGTTCAGATTCTGTCAGAGTCTGACCATCAACACCTGTCAAGAGGATTAAAAAAAAAACCCACATGAATTTTGTTGTTACACAATTCAAAACTATGTTTAATTAAGATCAGTAAAAATCTTCACCTGCCCAGCAGAGAGTTAAAAGCAGCAGTCCTGTCCTATAGTCCATCATGTTAAACTGTGTGTCCACTGTTCTCTGTCCTCCTCTCTGCACTCAGATAAGTAGAGGTGGAAGATATCTGAGTTTTTAACTCCTCCATCAACAGTGTCCCTCCTCACATTGGGAGGAAACATCTGGACATTTTTGGACTTAATCCTAACATCATTTTAACACATTTATTTTTGGTTTTTTTTTTTTTGAAACTACAAAGAATGAATGTGTACTGAACAGGAAGTGTCCATATTAGTTTGAACATTTTTAAATGCTGTTTAACAATGAGTTTGAACATTTTTAAAACAAGGTATCAACATTACCACAACAATAATTTAAGCACAATGTCATCTGATTGATTATTTTTAAATGATAAGCTACAACCTGTGGATCAGTGGTGCCCAGCACACCTGGATGTGGCATTGTGATGGTTTATGGTCATTTCATGGCAGAAAAGTTGGTAACAGATTATCATTAGGAGGAGAACATCTATATCTGGAGCATTAGGGGCTGAAAACAATTAAATATAACATTTAGTGCTTTTCTTCCCTGTCTTTGTTCCTGTTTATGGATGTCATAAGTGTTAAAGCAAGTCCTTGTCTGCCCTCTAGAGTTTTAAAACAGGAATGGTAGCTACTTTTAACATTTAAGAAGATAACTCACTTGTGACACCCAATAAGATTAGTTTGTTATTCAAGCCCTGTGCTTTTTCCCTGTTTCCCTTCCTTCCACCCATTGCATGCTGGGATACACTCACAGCACCAACATGACAGTGAATGAAAAGCAGAAGATGCATTGTTGTAACTGATGATTAGAGGATTATAATTTTCTTTATTTTTTTCATTACAGCTCAGAATGTTTTTTATTAGCTTCAGATTTTTAATTGAAAACAAAACAAATGTCATTGTATCATAATAATGTAAACCTGTAAACCCAAAAATATTAACGAACTTTCAACAAGGTTTTGGTTTGTTGATGCTTCCTTTTAATGGCTGTAAAATCTGTGAATTCCAGCAATTAGTGTAAAATTGTTCCTGTCATTCTGTCATTTTCGTGAAAAAACTCCTCCTTTTTGATTGAACAATGTTTTTTGTTTCCCCAAAACATTTTCATGGTATGGCCAGTGATGCCACGTAACGCGTTACTAGTAACGCGTTACTCTAATCTGAGCACTTTTTTCAGTAACGAGTAATCTAACGCGTTACTATTTCCAAACCAGTAATCAGATTAAAGTTACTTATCCAAGTCACTGTGCGTTACTATTTGTCATTTTCCTTAGTAAAAATATATATTTTTGCTTTCTTCTTGCATCTCAGGGAGTGAAGTCACGTATGCGACAAGTCACGTTTTCAGCATGTGTACCACGCAGCGACACAAACGTAAACAACAATGGAGGGAGGAGAGAGATGCGCGTTTTCCAGCTGGAAATACAGTCACTATTTTGCGTTTGTGTCAGCTAAAGACGTCAATATTAAGGTTCGTTGTACACTGTGCTGGTGGCGACTACGTCAAATTTGAAGAAACATTTGGAGTCGCAGCACTGCAGTCAAACTTACAGAGTAAGTCCCAGCAGGTGGAGCGAAGCAGAGAAAAGGTCCCCCACCACCCAAACAACAAAAGCTGGACTTTGGTGCAAAACCAGTAAGTGGGGAAGAGTTGAAGAAGTTGTATGCTTGGTTTTAGATCGACAAACATTATCTTATGTCTCCTTTTTTTCAAATTTGAAATTTTGAGTCCTGACAATAAGAACAGGGTTTCATGCATTTGTTCCAGGAAAACTCTGACATCCAACATGTTTCAGTTGTGTGCATTTAACAATGTAAACATGTAATTCAGTTTTTGTTGTGGGAGAAAAGACAATGATCAGTGATTGAAACCTCAAAGTATTTAAAGTCAAGCAAGAGTGCAGGCTGTGTGCTGGTGTTGAAACCATTAGTGGTCTGAGGGCTCCTCCTCTGGTGGCTTCATGTTACAAGTGTTCAGGCTCTGAGGGGTTTTTGTTCAGGTCTACTGATGGTTTGTGTTACTGTGGCTCTCTGGCACAGTAATACACAGCAGTGTCTTCAGGCTGCACATTCTGTCCATTTAGAGTCACTGTGTTGCTGGAAGTCTCTAAGTCGATACTGAACTTGTTCTTCAGTGAATCTTTGTAGTAT